>NW_020863413.1:0-8095 GCF_003713205.1 Coffea eugenioides | reverse complement strand
TTTTTGTCCTACCTGCCATGGACAGTAGGGGCGGGAAATGAAAGGTCTACCAAAGGAAGCCAAACCGGATATGGGGGGACTTCTCCAGAAAGCCGAAAGAGGGCTTCCTACTTGACTTGTGGCTATTGCGGAAAGGCCAATCATACCGAGAACGATTGTTGGCGGAAGGTGCGGAAGTGCTTGATTTGTGGGAGTGGTGAGCACCAAGTTAGCAACTGTCCGAGGAAACAATCACGCGGAGGTAGTATTCCGCAACCGGAGGGAGCTAAAACAAAACAAGCAAATGAAAGAGGGAACCGAACTAATGGGCCAGTAAAAGCTTATGCGTTAGGCACCCAAACAGTTCCGGACTCGTCTGAGGCAAATGAAGGTAAAAATTTCGAGGGCGAAATTTCTTAAGGGGGAGAGAGTGTGAGAACCCGTAAAATTTCTTATTTTCTAGGCTTTATTTTATTTATTTGCACGCTTCTTATGCCTTTGCTTTATTAGGAAAATTTTCTAGCTAATTTTTATGAACAAATAGGGTTTTTAAATTATTGTCTAGTATAATTTAGTTCATGAGATTTTTGGAGCGTATACCGGGCGTGGGACCCGCTAGTGCAGTAAGTTCGGTAAAATTGTGCCAATTAGGTTAAGTTTTGTGTACTGGGATTAATTTGCTAGATGTTAAGAGATAATTAGAGGTTGCTTAGATGGTTAATGATGGAGAGACAAAAGGATAAGTGTTAAACTTACAAGGTGCCACGTGTCGCTTTTTCATTCGAACTTGGACTTTGACCATTATTTCTTACCTTTACTAATACTTAATTTTGACCCAAAAATCACCCAATTTTGCAAGCCTTTGGCCGACTCTCTCTCTTTCAAGAACACAAGAAAAGAAAACTCTCAACCTTTTGCTTCTAATCTTGCCTAAATCTTGCAATCCAACCGATTAATCTTGAGATTATTCCATAAAAACCTCTAGCTAGGTAGGATTGAGGAAGTTGGTGGAGTTGTTTTGGAAACAAGAGACCTAAGCTAATACCTTTTGTGAGTTATCAAGGTACGGTGTGTAAATATCCATTGTTTGTTTTCAATAATGGTGAATTCATGACTTGTGATGGCTAAAGAGATGTTTTAGTGGAAGATTTTATGATTTTTGGTAGAGATTGATGAATTTTTAGTTTATGCTTGATTTTTCTGATTTCATATGTTTGGTGTTGGTTAGTCATGGATTGTTGGTTAGTTATAGTGTAAAATGAAGTTGAGATATGTTGGATGTGATAGATTGTACAAAAATTCTGGTTTGGGGCAGAGATTCCAGATTAGGGTTTCACTAACCCCTGTTCTGCCCGTTTCTGTTAGACCAGGTTAGAGGCCGAATTGGCCTTGGCACAAAACATTAAAGTTGTAGAGAATGATGTTTTATAGTTGCCTGTAAATTTTCAGCCCAATCCAAGCTCGGTAGCCTGAGATAAGACGGAAATACCAGACTGGTCTAGGTAGGTGTTCAGCGAACAGGGTTGTCATTTCACCTAATCTGACCGTGACGTTTCACCATCTGATTCCTACCAATTAGATTTTCGGCCACAAACATAATAAGTTGTAGCCCAACTAGTATAAAATTATTGCCATTCAAAATTTCAGGCCTTGGATCTAGACCCACTTAGCAGTGTGAAACGAACCGACAATACCTTGCACTGTCCGATGAAAACCTGGTTTCGCCGCCCAGATCGGCCTGTTTTTCGTAGGTAGTTTCCCATTCTCACTCCAGAAACAATGCAATGATTTGGCCTTGGACGTGTATTTATTCCAATAAATGTAGGGTTATATATTTATGCACGAAACCAAAATAAAAGATACACTTACACATCGGACTTCAGGTAGCCTGAGTTGTTCGACATGATATGTCCAAATCAATCTGTCGTCTAGTCTTTAAGATTCTGGTCTTTCGTAATTTCAAATTTTCTGACCTAAGTTTTCACTACTCAAAACTGGACTGGTGCCTTCTTCCAACATTGTAGCCCTTTCTGATTAGCTTCCGCAACCACGAAAGTGCTCATCTTCTATCTCACATCCGCAATTAACAAGTAAGCCCTTAAGGCACAGGTTGTGAGCAAATAGCGCCTACTAAATGAACACGTACAAAGACATTTTTAGGTTTTAAGGTTTAACCTTCATTTTCGGACTTTCCCTAGTTTATTTTAGTACTTATACGTGCTAGTGAAGGCTTGTTTTGGTAGTAGGTGGATTTGGTTTGTGACTTGTAATCGAGTCTTATTATGCTTACTTGAATGTATATTGATTTTGAACCACATAAACGATTCCGAAAAATAATATTTCTGAGCCTATCTAGTTGGATTCCGACTTGACTTTGATTCAGGTGTTTTCCATTGGAACTGTTATAACCCTTTGAGTTTGGTTTATGACACCCTAGTTGTTTCCGTCCACAGGTCCAAATGGCTTTATTTTCACTTTAAAGTCACCTTTATCCGTTTTACTCGTAATTAGTCGAGTTCCTTGATTCCACTTACTTGTTTTGCTAGATGAATTGTAATATTCTTTCTCGTCGAATCATAGGTTTTCTGGGTGACCGAGGTAAGATCCGATAGGACATTTTGGACGTTATTTTGCATAATTCGGTGAGTGTTCCTTGTTGCTATATTTTCTTGACTTCATGACTCGTATTGTTGTTTGATAACGTGTTAAGTGCTTTCAATGATTTCCAAAACGAGTTTTCTGGGCGGGTGTGTACTTTATTGCACCCGACCTAAATAAATGTGAAATTTCCAAAGATTGAATGATTGGAACGTTACTTGTGCATGAATGTAAGCCTTTTGGCTGAATTGGGCCCTGCCCCTTGTTACCGATCGACTCGAGCCAGAAGCGGACTCGATCGAGCGATTTGGTGACCTGGGTGAACGTTTGGTATACTCGAGTATTACCTTGTAGGTTGGTGGAGGTTGGTGGAGCCTGGCCAATGTCCAGGAAGGGTTGAATGAAATGAACGAATGAACGAACGAGGGTTTTATTGATAAATGAAAAATGCATTTTCAAACGAATGAAGGAATAAAGGGAAAGACAGGGGAACGAACGAATGAACGAACGTATCCTTTTCATGTGTGACTTATTGTAAATGTTGTAAATGTTTCTGTACTTATTGTTTGATTTATGACTTGATCCCATGTTCGGAACCTCATTGAGCTTTTAGCTCATCCCTTTAGTTTTGTTTTCCTTAACAGGGGAAGGAGAGCAGGGGCGAGAGCTCTGTATCGACTGGTTAGGTCTAGTTTTGGTTTTGTTTTGGTTCTCGCCCTAGTGCTTGACACGGGCTGGTTGTATGGTGACTTGAGAACTTTTGTATTCTCGACGGTTGTACTTCTTTCTGAGATAACAATGTATATAAGTTTTGTGTTAAGTTTTGGATCATCCTTTTGCTCTTTCTTGTGGTTCTATTTCTGATTTGTGTGAGTGAACGACTGAGTCCCGGCGAGAGTTGGGCAGGCGGTCCGCTGAACCCTCTAGTTCGCCTAAGGAGAAAGTGGGGCTGTCACAGTTGGTATCAGAGCCTGCTTCGCGTGGTCTCTGCGTGGAGTGAGCCTGGACTGAGTGGTGAATAGATATGAAGGAATAAGTGCTCGTTCGAGTCTAAGCTCTGAATTGTGAATGTCATAGGCCTTAACTTTCTTGTGGTATTTGAGGATCAGAGAGAGGTACGTCTGGTAGGAATTTCGATTGTAAATAGTTTACTCTTGGGACTGGCCAGCTCGAGATGTGAATTGTCTTATTTCGGATTCTCGTGCCCGAGTACTCTGGCGTTGAGGCGATGCTCAGTATTTGAGATTTGCATTTTTGGGAAAAGAACAGCCTTTGTCTGGCTAGAGTGATTTCAAGAGGCCAATGAACATCTAGTTGGATAGAAAGTGACGTGAGAGACCGGACGGGGTTAACAGGGTGTGGGACAACGTATCCCTTTTCTCTTGATGCACCCATATATGGCTACTATATGACGTTAGCCTGTGAATTCGTGTATATGATTATCTGTCAAATTTGATATGTAATTGTGACATGTATTTGTGTATTTGATTATCCGCCTCCTTGATATGGCGGGTTATGTGCATATATGTTTACTTGTGTATTTGGTATGCTGGAATTGGTGCTTAGTCAATTTACTGTGATTCTTCACTAAAATTACCTTTTGGGGAAAAAGAAAAGAAAAGAGAGAGGGAAAAACATATTTATGGATGAAAGACGTAGTCGTGGACGTGGTCGAGGCCGGGGAACTAAGCGGACCCCGGAATCAAGAGGAGAAAGGGAAACATCAGCCGAGCAAGAGCAGGGATTAAGAGCTGCGACTGGAGACCAAATGGCAACGGCAATGCAACAAATGACGGATATCTTGGCAAGACTGGTGGATCAACAAGGCCAAATACCCGTAAACCAAAATCGAAACCCTGAGATGGGCGAGGATAGGGCTCTTGAAAGGTTCCAGAAGTTTGCTCCGCCAAAATTCCTTGGAGGGCCTGATCCGGACGTGGCTGAACAATGGATCGAAACCATGGTTAATATTTTCACAGCCCTAAACTGCACTGAGCAAAGGCAAGTGAACTTCGCAGTATTTCAATTTGAGGGACCGGCCCGATCATGGTGGAACGTAATTAGAGCAAAGTGGGAAAGAGAACAGACTATCTGGACATGGGCGAACTTCATAAGAGAATTTAACGAGAAGTACCTCCCACCTTTAGTCCAAGAAAGGAGGGAGGAAGAGTTTATTGGGTTACGCCAGGAAACGTTAAGTGTGGCCGAATATGAAACAAAATTTACAAGATTATCCAAGTTTGCTTCTGAACTGGTAGCCACTGAACGGCGAAGAGTAAGACGGTTTATACAGGGACTGAATTTGGACATCCAAGAGGCGTTAGCCGCGGCGCAAATGAATACTTTTACGGAGGCCCTTGAGAAGGCTCAACGAATCGAGAATGCAAAGGCACAAGTAAAAGCCTCCCAAACACGGAAAAGAGGTGCAGTTGGTAGTGTGATTGAAGAACCTCCTAGTGAATCAATAGCACCTTCTAAAATGCAGAAAGTGAACTTTTTGTCCTACCTGCCATGGACAGTAGGGGCGGGAAATGAAAGGTCTACCAAAGGAAGCCAAACCGGATATGGGGGGACTTCTCCAGAAAGCCGAAAGAGGGCTTCCTACTTGACTTGTGGCTATTGCGGAAAGGCCAATCATACCGAGAACGATTGTTGGCGGAAGGTGCGGAAGTGCTTGATTTGTGGGAGTGGTGAGCACCAAGTTAGCAACTGTCCGAGAAAACAATCACGCGGAGGTAGTATTCCGCAACCGGAGGGAGCTAAAACAAAACAAGCAAATGAAAGAGGGAACCGAACTAATGGGCCAGTAAAAGCTTATGCGTTAGGCACACAAACAGTTCCGGACTCGTCTGAGGCAAATGAAGGTAAAAATTTCGAGGGCGAAATTTCTTAAGGGGGAGAGAGTGTGAGAACCCGTAAAATTTCTTATTTTCTAGGCTTTATTTTATTTATTTGCACGCTTCTTATGCCTTTTCTTTATTAGGAAAATTTTCTAGCTAATTTTTATGAACAAATAGGGTTTTTAAATTATTGTCTAGTATAATTTAGTTCATGAGATTTTTGGAGCGTATACCGAGCGTGGGACCCGCTAGTGCAGTAAGTTCGGTAAAATTGTGCCAATTAGGTTAAGTTTTGTGTACTGGGATTAATTTGCTAGATGTTAAGAGATAATTTGAGGTTGCTTAGATGGTTAATGATGGAGAGACAAAAGGATAAGTGTTAAACTTACAAGGTGCCACGTGTCGCTTTTTCATTCGAACTTGGACTTTGACCATTATTTCTTACCTTTACTAATACTTAATTTTGACCCAAAAATCACCCAATTTTGCAAGCCTTTGGCCGACTCTCTCTCTTTCAAGAAGACAAGAAAAGAAAACTCTCAACCTTTTCCTTCTAATCTTACCTAAATCTTGCAATCCAACCGATTAATCTTGAGATTATTCCATAAAAACCTCTAGCTAGGTAGGATTGAGGAAGTTGGTGGAGTTGTTTTGGAAACAAGAGACCTAAGCTACTACCTTTTGTGAGTTATCAAGGTACGGTGTGTAAATATCCATTGTTTGTTTTCAATAATGGTGAATTCATGACTTGTGATGGCTAAAGAGATGTTTTAGTGGAAGATTTTATGATTTTTGGTAGAGATTGATGAATTTTTAGTTTATGCTTGATTTTTCTGATTTCATATGTTTGGTGTTGGTTAGTCATGGATTGTTGGTTAGTTATAGTGTAAAATGAAGTTGAGATATGTTGGATGTGATAGATTGTACAAAAATTCTGGTTTGGGGCAGAGATTCCAGATTAGGGTTTCACTAACCCCTGTTCTGCCCGTTTCTGTTAGACCAGGTTAGAGGCCGAATTGGCCTTGGCACAAAACATTAAAGTTGTAGAGAATGATGTTTTATAGTTGCCTGTAAATTTTCAGCCCAATCCAAGCTCGGTAGCCTGAGATAAGACGGAAATACCCAGACTGGTCTAGGTAGGTGTTCAGCGAACAGGGTTGTCATTTCACCTAATCTGACCGTGACGTTTCACCATGATCCTTACCGAATTAGATTTTGGCCAAAACATGAAAGTTGTAGCCAATATTATAAAATAGTTGCCTTCAAAATTTCAGCTTGATCAGACCACTGTAGCATGTGAAACGACCGAAATACCCTTGACTGTCCATGAAACCTGTTTCGCGCCCAGAATGCTGTTTTCGTGTAGTTTTCCATTTTTGATCATGAAAATGCATGATTTGGCCTTGGAGGTCTTTATAATAAATGTAGGGTTGTGTTTTAGCTTCGAAACACCATAAGATACACTTCAATCGGACTTCAGTAGCCTGAGTTGTTGCTGTTTCACAATTGTGCGGTTAGCCAACCTGTTTGTAAGATTCTGGTTTCGTATATTTCAATTTTGACCTAGTTTCACTACAAACTGGACTGAGTGGCCTTCTTCAACATTGTATCCCTTTCTGTTAGCTTCGAAACGGTGTATCTTTCACCTCCATCCGATAATCGTAGTGCCGGTTGTGGCCAATACGCTAAATGACGTCAAAACTATTTTTAGGTTTTAAGGTTTAACCTTCATTTTTGGACTTTCCCTAGTTTATTTTAGTACTTATACGTGCTAGTGAAGGCTTGTTTTGGTAGTAGGTGGATTTGGTTTGTGACTTGTAATCGAGTCTTATTATGCTTACTTGAATGTATATTGATTTTGAACCACATAAACGATTCCGAAAAATAATATTTCTGAGCCTATCTAGTTGGATTCCGACTTGACTTTGATTCAGGTGTTTTCCATTGGAACTGTTATAACCCTTTGAGTTTGGTTTATGACACCCTAGTTGTTTCCGTCCACAGGTCCAAATGGCATTATTTTCACTTTAAAGTCACCTTTATCCGTTTTACTCGTAATTAGTCGAGTTCCTTGATTCCACTTACTTGTTTTGCTAGATGAATTGTAATATTCTATCTCGTCGAATCATAGGTTTTCTGGGTGACCGAGGTAAGATCCGATAGGACATTTTGGACGTTATTTTGCATAATTCGGTGAGTGTTCCTTGTTGCTATATTTTCTTGACTTCATGACTCGTATTGTTGTTTGATAACGTGTTAAGTGCTTTCAATGATTTCCAAAACGAGTTTTCTGGGCGGGTGTGTACTTTATTGCACCCGACCTAAATAAATGTGAAATTTCCCAAGATTGAATGATTGGAACGTTACTTGTGCATGAATGTAAGCCTTTTGGCTGAATTGGGCCCTGCCCCTTGTTACCGATCGACTCGAGCCAGAAGCGGACTCGATCGGGCGATTTGGTGACCTGGGTGAACGTTTGGTATACTCGAGTATTACCTTGTAGGTTGGTGGAGGTTGGTGGAGCCTGGCCAATGTCCAGGAAGGGTTGAATGCAATGAACGAATGAACGAACGAGGGTTTTATTGATAAATGAAAAATGCATTTTCAAACGAATGAAGGAATAAAGAGAATGACAGGAGAACGAACGAATGAACGAACGTACCCTTTTCATGTGTGAC
>NW_020863412.1:0-15558 GCF_003713205.1 Coffea eugenioides | reverse complement strand
AACATTTAGTTGTGAAGTAGTATAGATATCATTTATTCCTAATTTTAAAGTATAAAATGATAACCACGTAAAGAAAGGAAAATCAAACTTTTGTTTTTCTAATTCATTTTTCCATTCTAAAATTAATTTTTCTTTATATATTGATTCTAGTTGAAAAAACCAAATTCTTTTTTCTATATTTTCTTCATCATCAAAATCTTCTTGTAAATATTTATGATTTATTTTATATGGTCTATTTATAACATTTATTTCACCTTGCATTTGAGAATGTGTTGGGGAATTTTGATTTACAACTTCTGGAATAGGAGTTTTATATTTAAAATTTGAGGTATTTTCCATAGGGAAATTAACTTCAGATGACTCATAATTTGAACGTCTGGCTGGTAACCATGAATAAGATGATTCTGGTCTTTCTCTTAATGATGTAAATCTTATTAAAGTACTTCCATCTTCTTTTTCTATAATATCTTCTGCAGTAGTCTGTTCTATATTTCTTGCTACTTGTGGATTTTTAATTTCAAATTCACTTGGTATTGTTATTTCATTCCATTTTAGTCTTTTTGGAATATATGTTGTAGGTCTATCTGCATCTACTTGTAATAAAGTTGTTTCATCTTTAGGAGTTGGAGTCATTATAAATTTTGGATTTAAATGTGAAGATAAAGGTCTATAATATATTCTGTATATTATTGCAAAATTTTTTGTATGTTTTTCAAATTCATTTCCTTGTAGATGAATATCTAAAATAACTGAATTTAGTATATGTGGGTCTGTTAAATCTATTGAAAAATTTGGAGCACAGTTAAAATATATTGGTCCATTACATACATTTGTTTGAATCATTGATAACAAAGACATTTTATATCTTTTGGGTCTAGTGTCTCTTAAAGCTAAATATATTGGAGCATCTACTCCTAGATGGAATAAGGGCTTTACAGCAATTTGTATTAATCCAATATGAATATAACGATATCCTTTACTTAAATATTTTTGAATTGTACTATGATTTAATAATTGTATTGTTTGATATTCTTCTTGAATAGATATTGTTTCTTCATGAGTTTTGACTGATAAAGCTGTTTTGAAATCTAAAGGGCCAATTCTATAAATGTGTTCAATTTTTTCTTCTGGGATTGTCCAATCTGAATTGTTTATAGGCATATGATATTCATGACTTTGTATTACATTTACTTTATTTGAATTACATTTCTATTTTAACTTGGCTATTTCATGCATTTATGTTACATATTTTATTAAACTTTACTGAAAACGTTGGTAAGACTTGATGCTTTGTTAGACCGTTGGTAAGTCCAGGATAGGATGTTCCAGGCATAGGCTCGGTTGTTCCCGTCTAAGTAAAATTTAATTAAATATTAAGCATGGCTGCATTTCTTAGACAATTAAAAATAGGATCTAATTCAAAGCAAGAAAATGTAGTACAAAGTCATGAATATCATATGCCTATAAACAATTCAGATTGGACAATCCCAGAAGAAAAAATTGAACACATATATAGAATTGGCCCTTTAGATTTCAAAACTGCTTTATCAGTCAAAACCCATGAAGAAACAATATCTATTCAAGAAGAATATCAAACTATACAATTATTAAATCATAGTACAATTCAAAAATATTTAAGTAAAGGATATCGTTATATTCATATTGGATTAATACAAATTGCTGTAAAGCCCTTATTCCATTTAGGAGTTGATGCTCCAATATACCTAGCTTTAAGAGACACTAGACTCAAAAGATATAAAACATCTTTATTATCAATGATTCAAACTAATGTTTGCAACGGACCAATATATTTTAACTGTGCTCCAAATTTTTCAATAGATTTAACAGACCCTCATATATTAAATTCAGTTATACTAGATATTCATCTACAAGGAAATGAATTTGAAAAACATACAAAGAATTTTGCAATAATATACAGAATATATTATAGACCTTTATCTTCACATTTAAATCTAAAATTCATAATGACTCCAACTCTTAAAGACGAAACAACTTTATTACAAGTAGATGCAGATCGACCTACTACATATATTCCAAAAAGATTAAAATGGAATGAAATTACTATACCTAGTGAATTTGAAATTAAAAATCCACAAGTAGCAAGAAATATAGAACAAACTATTGCAGAAGATATTATAGAAAAATCGGATGGAAGTACTTTAATAAAATTTACATCATTAAGAGAAAGACCAGAATCATCTTATTCATGGTTACCAGCTAGACGTTCAAATTATGAGTCATCTGAAATTAATTTCCCTATGGAAAGTACATCAAATTTTAAATATAAAACTCCTATTCCAGAAGTTGTAAATCAAAATAAATCTGACTATTCCCCAACACATTCTCAAATGCAAGGAGAAATAAATGTTATAAATAGACCATATAAAATAAATCATAAATATTTACAAGAAGATTTTGATGATGAAGAAAACACAGAAAAAAGAATTTGGTTTTTTCAATTAGAATCAGAATATAAAGAAAAATTAATATTAGAATGGAAAATAGAAATAGAAAAACAAAAGTTTGACTTTCCTTTCTTTACATGGTTAACATTTTACACATCAAAATTAGGAATAAGTGATGTTTATAATATTCCACAAATAAATGTTCAAACTAATTTATATAAAAAATGGAAATTGAAAGATGATCAAATATTAACATCAATACACCCTCCATTACAAGAAGTAAAAATTAATCTAGGAAAAGGAGAAGTAATAGCCTCACCTTTTAAAAAGGGAAGAGAAGCTGAATCAAGTACAAATAATTCAATAAATCTTGAAGATCTTAAAAAAGTTTATCAACAAAATAATTATACAAATCAAATTCTTCATACAATATCTCAACATATGGAAGTATTAAATACAAAAATTGATACACTAAAGAAACCAGATTTAAAATTTCCAAATGATATATCAGCACCTCATTTTCAACCTAGAAGTCTGACAAGAGAAAAAGAACAAGATTTAGTACAAAGTATTAGTACTCAAAAGATAAGTAATACAGATAATTTATTAAATAAAATATCTAATGCATTACAAAATCTAACTACAGATTCAAAACCAACAACACCCAAAATAAATACCTTAGACCAAATAATAGAAGAAAACTCTACTGAAGAATTAGAAGATTTATCAGAAGAATCATCAAATTCAGACATAGAAGAAAATATACTTTTACCAATAGAAAATCAATTTGAAGAAGAAAATAATCAAATAAATAGAATAAAAAGAAAGAACTATAGTAATAATAAAAATTGGAAAATGGTAAGTTCAAAAAATTATTATCCTAGACCAAGTCCTCCAGATATTCAATATGAAGAAAGATCAAAATTTAGAACAACTAAATATGATGGAGACTCAATATATGAATGGAACATAGATGGCAAAGCAGAATATGAAGTATTAAATAATTTGCAAGAAATGGGAATGGCGAGATTAGCCTATAAAATTAAAAATATTCAAGAAAGAAATATTGCAACTTTATTAGTCTCAGGATTTACTGGACAATTAAAGAATTGGTGGGATAATGCTTTAACATTACAAGATAAATTATCAATATTAGATCATACACAAGAAATAGAAGATGATCAAGGAAATATTCAAATACAGTCAGATGCTGCAGAATTTTTAATAGTAACAATAGTAATGTATTTTATAGGAAATCCTAAACAAGAATTAAATTCAAATAAAACATTCTTAACAAATTTAAGATGCCCAACATTATCAGATTTTAGATGGTATAAAGATATGTTTTTAACAAATGTATTAAGAAGACCAGATTGTAATGCTTCATTCTGGAAAGAAAGATTCATAACAGGATTACCAAGTTTATTTTCTCAAAGGATAATGGATAATTTACAAAAGGAAATGGGAACAGATGTAATTTCATTCGAAAATATTACTTTTGGACAATTATTTGCTTTTGTGAAAAAAGAAGGATTAATATTATGTTCAGAATTAAGATTACAAATAAAATATGGATCAAAACAAAAAGAAGTAGGATCATTCTGTGATGCATTTGGAATTAAATGAATCAAATCACCATCAGCATATAAAAAGAGAATTAAAAAATATTCCAAGAAACCAAGATATATAAAATCTAAGGAAAATGAACCAACTAAAAGAAAGAAATTCATTAAAAAGAAAATTGTTTGTTACAAATGTGGTAAAATAGGACATAAAGCAAACAAATGTAGATTAAAAGAAAAAATTACAGAAATCTGTGTAAATGACGAAGAAATTAAAAATAAATTAATAAATTTGTTAATAAATGAAAAAGATAAAAGTTCTGAAAAAGACTATTATGATGATATTACTAGTTCCGAAAGTGAAGAAGATTGTAACTGTAATCCAAAATATATAAATGTTATAACTAAAAAAGAAGATAAAGAATTTTTATTAGATATAATAGAAAAAATTGAAGACCCAATAGCTAAAAAAGAATATTTAGAAAGATTAAAAAGCTTAATTATTCAAGAAGATAAAATGCCAAAGATAATAGAACCCTTTAGCATTTCAAAATTAATAGATAAATATCCAAATATAAATATAATGAAAAAAGAAACTACTAAGGATCTTCAATCCGAAATTAATAATTTAAAAATACAAGTAAAACAATTACAACAAGAAATCATAGAATTAAAACTAAAAGATTTGGAAATAGAATCAAAAATAACATTAATAAATAACAATCAACCTTCAACTTCTAATACTGAAACGAATGAAATATTAATAGCAGAAAACCCAGTAAGAGAAGACCAATATATAAATACTATAGAAAAATGACTTTTCAAAAATGGTTCGCTTTAGTAACTATCACAGTTGAAGATTTCAAAGAAACATTTGTAGCTCTAATTGATAGTGGAGCTGACACAAGTTGTATTAAAGAAGGAATAATTCCAACTAAATATTGTGAAAGAACAAAAGAAAAACTAATGGCAGCAAATGGAGAAGATTTAGAAGTAAAATATAAATTTACAAAAGGATCAATATGTAATAATGAATATTGCATTAGACATAATTTCATAATTGTAAACAATATAAATCATGATGTTATATTAGGAACACCTTTTTTAATTCAAATTTATCCATTTTTAGTAAGCAATGAAGGAATTTCAGTAAATATAATGGGAAAAATCATTACCTTTAAATTCTTAACTCCAATAAGACAAAGAGAATTACAAACCTTACAAACATCTTCAATATATAAAACAATAAATACCATTACTAAAGTACAACAACAAATAAACTATATTAAAGAAGAAAAATCTTATTTAAAAATTGAGGAACAACTAAATGATATTAAAATACAAAAAAGAATATCAGAATTAGAAGAATTATTTAAAAAAAGAAATTTGTGCAGACATTCCTAATGCTTTTTGGGATAGAAAACAACATATGATAGAATTACCATATGAAAAAGATTTTAATGAAAAAAATATTCCAACAAAAGCTAGACCAATACAAATGAATGCTGAGCTACTAGAATTCTGTAAAAAAGAAATAAAAATATTAATAGATCCAAAAGATAGATACAAAACAGCATTTACAACACCTTTTGGACATTATGAATGGAAAGTTATGCCATTTGGATTAAAAAATGCACCATCAGAATTTCAAAATATAATGAATGATATTTTCAATCCTTATAGTTCATTCAGCATAGTCTATATAGATGATGTATTAATATTTTCAGAATCATTAGAACAACATTTTAAACATTTAAGTATATTTCTAAAAATAGTTAAGAAAAATGGATTAGTTATTTCTGCTCCAAAAATGAAATTATTTCAAACAAAAATAAGATTTTTAGGACATAATATATATCAAGGAACAATAAAGCCAATAAATAGAGTTTTAGAATTCGCTACTAAATTTCCAGATGAGATAAAAGAGAAAAATCAATTACAAAGATTTTTAGGATGCTTAAATTATATAGCAGATTTCTTTCCTAAATTAAGACAAGAATGTTCTATATTATTTAATAGATTAAAGAAAAACCCAAAACCTTGGACAGAAGAACATACTCAAAAAATAAAATATTTAAAAGCAAAAATAGAATCATTACCATGTTTATGCCTACCCCATCCTAAAGCATTCATGATAGTTGAAACAGATGCTTCAGAATTAGGATACGGAGGAATATTAAAACAAAAAATAGATAATTCAAAAGAAGAATTATTTAGATTTCATTCAGGAACCTGGTCAGATCCTCAAAAGAATTACTCAACTATTAAAAAAGAAATTCTATCTATAGTTTTGTGTATATCAAAATTTCAGGATGACTTATACAATAAGAAATTTTTAATTAGAATAGACTGCAAATCTGCAAAAGAAATTCTACAAAAAGATGTTCAAAATATTATTTCAAAACAAATATTTGCTAGATGGCAAGCTATTTTATCTGTATTTGATTTTGATATAGAATTTATTAAAGGAGAAAATAATTCTTTACCAGATTTTCTAACCAGAGAATTTCTACAAGGACATGGATCCAGCAATGATGGCTCAAAGAAATGATCGTGAATACACAAATTATTTGAGAACTCAACGAGATTCTCCTAGCCTTCAGAATAAAGAAAAATCAATTCTATCCAGAGGATACGTCTATTCCATTCAGACTCCGAATGGAAGACAATTTATTCCAGCCTACCAAATTCCTAAATATGATGAAATATATATTCATAAAAGTCCCTATGCAACCATTACTCCAAAAGAAAGAGCCTTTATTCTACAAAGACAAATTCAGAAAAACACCCTTCGACTTCTTACTCATCAGAGATTAAGCAGAAGTGGAGATTTTCTTCACAACGAATTTATTCAGCACTATCAAGAACAAAACAGACAATTAGCTGACCAACTTAAAGATGTTGTTTATTAATTTTGCAGGAACATGGATTCAAAAGCAGGAAGTTCCCGGCCAAAGACTCCTCAGGATTATGAGATGAGTCTTACCCCTGTAACTCAAAATAGATTTCAACTTTTATCAGATTTCCCAGCATTGACTTACAGTCAGGCTGCTACTCCAATTACTTCTCCAATTAGACCTATTCAACAACTGGCAAAATCCCCAGAAAAATCTCAAGGAAATACTTATTTTATAAAGCCATTTACTCAACATATTACTTTAACTAGATTCCAAGAAATACCCATATACTCTACTCTTCATTAAGTTACTCAAAGGATGTTTCCTCCAAAATGCTATTGGCAACCAGATGACCCTTCAAAAAATCTAGATTATTATGAATTAATCCTTACAGATACTCAATCTGTAGAAATTTACCCCATTCCAGATAAAAAGAATCCAAATATTATTAGTCATTCCAAGTGTATTATAAAGAAAGTTTGTTCTCCTAATGAATGGACTTCTCTTTATTCCAAAAAATCCTTTTCAGTAAACTTTATTCCAGATGGATTTACATATCAAGATTACAAAATGGCATGGTATCGTGCTTTCCTTTTTAGACCATTCAACCATTCCTGGTTCTTCACATTCAAAGATAGTTGCAGCAAAGAATTCCCAATTTGGTTCAATCACTGGTGGAAATGGTTTGGACCCCAACCATTAATAGAAAAAAGGTGAGGCTATTACTTCTCCTTTTCCTAGATTAATTTTCCTCCAAAATTAATCCATAGAATGCAGATAAAAATCTCCACTTTGTAAGACCCTAATATTATTAAAATAAGTATCACAAATATAATTATCAACAAATGTTATATCCTAGACCAAGTCCCCAGGTATTGAAATGCAATAAACATAAGTAGTTGGACTTACTTTTGATTGTTGAGTGACTAACGGAAGCTTGTAATGAATTCCTACCTTGAAGACTTTATTGTAATGATGAAATCCACTTCTACAAAGACTTTGAGTACAATGGTTATTTAGAGTGAGTGGGAATAGTAGGAGAACTAAGAGTAAGTGGGAGTTGTAGGAAAACTAAGACAAGTCTATTACAACTTCTGATATTTTTTCGCCGATGCCTGTCTTCTGAATCTTGAATCTATTTATAGAGGCTCGGTTCTGCATTTCATCTTCATTTCAATTTTGCTTTCATTTGTTGTGGCCGACATTCTTTTTCAAAAGTCGTTTGGATTTTGTCCACCGATGGGGTCATCAAAAGGATCAAAAGTAGATTCTGATGATCCTGCTGGCTCCTCTATTTTGTCTTCTTCTTTTGGCTTTTGTAAATAATTCAGATATTCTTTCAGCATCTCGGGATTCTGCATGATTTGCTTTATTAAAAAGTTACTGGCTGTTTCTTCGGATGCCATTTCCGTCACTTTTTCTTTGTCTCTTTTGGGAGTGAGTGGAGTTGGTGTAGTGGTTGGAATGATTGTTGACTGTCTTGTCTCCTTTTGAGTAGTGGTAGTAGCTGTCCACTTTAATTTGTCTCCAGTGGTCAGGAATCTGATCACATTAGTTTGATCGCCAAATTCTTGATTGAATCCAGTCCACCATTTTATTTTGAATTCTCTTACCAATGACATTGGCAGAGGTTTTTCCAGTTCTTGATGAATTTTGAAACTCCAGCAAAATATCCATGGCACTTTGAATTCCATGTGGAATAAAATTGGTCTTGTATATTCTTCCCCCTTTGCTCTTTTTAGATATGTTTGAAATCCCATGAGAACATTTGGAGGTAGAATCTCTGGTTGGGGTCCAAACCATTTCCACCAGTGATTGAACCAAATTGGGAATTCTTTGCTGCAACTATCTTTGAATGTGAAGAACCAGGAATGGTTGAATGGTCTAAAAAGGAAAGCACGATACCATGCCATTTTGTAATCTTGATATGTAAATCCATCTGGAATAAAGTTTACTGAAAAGGATTTTTTGGAATAAAGAGAAGTCCATTCATTAGGAGAACAAACTTTCTTTATAATACACTTGGAATGACTAATAATATTTGGATTCTTTTTATCTGGAATGGGGTAAATCTCTACAGATTGAGTATCTGTAAGGATTAATTCATAATAATCTAGATTTTTTGAAGGGTCATCTGGTTGCCAATAGCATTTTGGAGGAAAGATCCTTTGAGTAACTTGATGAAGAGTAGAGTATATGGGTATTTCTTGGAATCTAGTTAAAGTAATATGTTGAGTAAATGGCTTTGTAAAATAAGTATTTCCTTGAGATTTTTCTGGGGATTTTGCCAGTTGTTGAATGGGTCTAATTGGAGAAGTAATTGGAGTAGCAGCCTGACTGTAAGTCAATGCTGGGAAATCTGATAAAAGTTGAAATCTATTTTGAGTTACAGGGGTAAGACTCATCTCATAATCCTGAGGAGTCTTTGGCCGGGAACTTCCTGCTTTTGAATCCATGTTCCTGCAAAATTAATAAACAACATCTTTAAGTTGGTCAGTTAATTGTCTGTTTTGTTCTTGATAGTGCTGAATAAATTCGTTGTGAAGAAAATCTCCACTTCTGCTTAATCTCTGATGAGTAAGAAGTCGAAGGGTGTTTTTCTGAATTTGTCTTTGTAGAATAAAGGCTCTTTCTTTTGGAGTAATGGTTGCATAGGGACTTTTATGAATATATATTTCATCATATTTAGGAATTTGGTAGGCTGGAATAAATTGTCTTCCATTCGGAGTCTGAATGGAATAGACGTATCCTCTGGATAGAATTGATTTTTCTTTATTCTGAAGGCTAGGAGAATCTCGTTGAGTTCTCAAATAATTTGTGTATTCACGATCATTTCTTTGAGCCATCATTGCTGGATCCATGTCCATGTAGAAATTCTCTGGTTAGAAAATCTGGTAAAGAATTATTTTCTCCTTTAATAAATTCTATATCAAAATCAAATACAGATAAAATAGCTTGCCATCTAGCAAATATTTGTTTTGAAATAATATTTTGAACATCTTTTTGTAGAATTTCTTTTGCAGATTTGCAGTCTATTCTAATTAAAAATTTCTTATTGTATAAGTCATCCTGAAATTTTGATATACACAAAACTATAGATAGAATTTCTTTTTTAATAGTTGAGTAATTCTTTTGAGGATCTGACCAGGTTCCTGAATGAAATCTAACTAATTCTTCTTTTGAATTATCTATTTTTTGTTTTAATATTCCTCCGTATCCTAATTCTGAAGCATCTGTTTCAACTATCATGAATGCTTTAGGATGGGGTAGGCATAAACATGGTAATGATTCTATTTTTGCTTTTAAATATTTTATTTTTTGAGTATGTTCTTCTGTCCAAGGTTTTGGGTTTTTCTTTAATCTATTAAATAATATAGAACATTCTTGTCTTAATTTAGGAAAGAAATCTGCTATATAATTTAAGCATCCTAAAAATCTTTGTAATTGATTTTTCTCTTTTATCTCATCTGGAAATTTAGTAGCGAATTCTAAAGCTCTATTTATTGGCTTTATTGTTCCTTGATATATATTATGTCCTAAAAATCTTATTTTTGTTTGAAATAATTTCATTTTTGGAGCAGAAATAACTAATCCATTTTTCTTAACTATTTTTAAAAATATACTTAAATGTTTAAAATGTTGTTCTAATGATTCTGAAAATATTAATACATCATCTATATAGACTATGCTGAATGAACTATAAGGATTGAAAATATCATTCATTATATTTTGAAATTCTGATGGTGCATTTTTTAATCCAAATGGCATAACTTTCCATTCATAATGTCCAAAAGGTGTTGTAAATGCTGTTTTGTATCTATCTTTTGGATCTATTAATATTTGCCAATATCCTGATTTCATATCAAATTTTGAGAATATTTTTGCATTAAATAATCTATTAAGCAAATCTTTTTTGTTGGGAATAGGATATCTAATCCATTGTAAAACTTTGTTTAAAGGTTTATAATTTATTACTAATCTTGGAACTCCTCTTTCTTTTTCAGCTTGATTCATTACATAGAATGCAGCACAACTCCAAGGTGATTTTGAAGGTGTTATTAATCCTTTATCTATTAATATTTTATTTCTTTTTTACAAAATTCTAGTAGCTCAGCATTCATTTGTATTGGTCTAGCTTTTGTTGGAATATTTTTTTCATTAAAATCTTTTTCATAAGGTAATTCTATCATATGTTGTTTTCTATCCCAAAAAGCATTAGGAATGTCTGCACAAATTTCTTTTTTAAATAATTCTTCTAATTCTGATATTCTTTTTTGTATTTTAATATCATTTAGTTGTTCCTCAATTTTTAAATAAGATTTTTCTTCTTTAATATAGTTTATTTGTTGTTGTACTTTAGTAATGGTATTTATTGTTTTATATATTGAAGATGTTTGTAAGGTTTGTAATTCTCTTTGTCTTATTGGAGTTAAGAATTTAAAGGTAATGATTTTTCCCATTATATTTACTGAAATTCCTTCATTGCTTACTAAAAATGGATAAATTTGAATTAAAAAAGGTGTTCCTAATATAACATCATGATTTATATTGTTTACAATTATGAAATTATGTCTAATGCAATATTCATTATTACATATTGATCCTTTTGTAAATTTATATTTTACTTCTAAATCTTCTCCATTTGCTGCCATTAGTTTTTCTTTTGTTCTTTCACAATATTTAGTTGGAATTATTCCTTCTTTAATACAACTTGTGTCAGCTCCACTATCAATTAGAGCTACAAATGTTTCTTTGAAATCTTCAACTGTGATAGTTACTAAAGCGAACCATTTTTGAAAAGTCATTTTTCTATAGTATTTATATATTGGTCTTCTCTTACTGGGTTTTCTGCTATTAATATTTCATTCGTTTCAGTATTAGAAGTTGAAGGTTGATTGTTATTTATTAATGTTATTTTTGATTCTATTTCCAAATCTTTTAGTTTTAATTCTATGATTTCTTGTTGTAATTGTTTTACTTGTATTTTTAAATTATTAATTTCGGATTGAAGATCCTTAGTAGTTTCTTTTTTCATTATATTTATATTTGGATATTTATCTATTAATTTTGAAATGCTAAAGGGTTCTATTATCTTTGGCATTTTATCTTCTTGAATAATTAAGCTTTTTAATCTTTCTAAATATTCTTTTTTAGCTATTGGGTCTTCAATTTTTTCTATTATATCTAATAAAAATTCTTTATCTTCTTTTTTAGTTATAACATTTATATATTTTGGATTACAGTTACAATCTTCTTCACTTTCGGAACTAGTAATATCATCATAATAGTCTTCTTCAGAACTTTTATCTTTTTCATTTATTAACAAATTTATTAATTTATTTTTAATTTCTTCGTCATTTACACAGATTTCTGTAATTTTTTCTTTTAATCTACATTTGTTTGCTTTATGTCCTATTTTACCACATTTGTAACAAACAATTTTCTTTTTAATGAATTTCTTTCTTTTAGTTGGTTCATTTTCCTTAGATTTTATATATCTTGGTTTCTTGGAATATTTTTTAATTCTCTTTTTATATGCTGATGGTGATTTGATTCGTTTAATTCCAAATGCATCACAGAATGATCCTACTTCTTTTTGTTTTGATCCATATTTTATTTGTAATCTTAATTCTGAACATAATATTAATCCTTCTTTTTTCACAAAAGCAAATAATTGTCCAAAAGTAATATTTTCGAATGAAATTACATCTGTTCCCATTTCCTTTTGTAAATTATCCATTATCCTTTGAGAAAATAAACTTGGTAATCCTGTTATGAATCTTTCTTTCCAGAATGAAGCATTACAATCTGGTCTTCTTAATACATTTGTTAAAAACATATCTTTATACCATCTAAAATCTGATAATGTTGGGCATCTTAAATTTGTTAAGAATGTTTTATTTGAATTTAATTCTTCTTTAGGATTTCCTATAAAATACATTACTATTGTTACTATTAAAAATTCTGCAGCATCTGACTGTATTTGAATATTTCCTTGATCATCTTCTATTTCTTGTGTATGATCTAATATTGATAATTTATCTTGTAATGTTAAAGCATTATCCCACCAATTCTTTAATTGTCCAGTAAATCCTGAGACTAATAAAGTTGCAATATTTCTTTCTTGAATATTTTTAATTTTATAGGCTAATCTCGCCATTCCCATTTCTTGCAAATTATTTAATACTTCATATTCTGCTTTGCCATCTATGTTCCATTCATATATTGAGTCTCCATCATATTTAGTTGTTCTAAATTTTGATCTTTCTTCATATTGAATATCTGGAGGACTTGGTCTAGGATAATAATTTTTTGAACTTACCATTTTCCAATTTTTATTATTACTATAGTTCTTTCTTTTTATTCTATTTATTTGATTATTTTCTTCTTCAAATTGATTTTCTATTGGTAAAAGTATATTTTCTTCTATGTCTGAATTTGATGATTCTTCTGATAAATCTTCTAATTCTTCAGTAGAGTTTTCTTCTATTATTTGGTCTAAGGTATTTATTTTGGGTGTTGTTGGTTTTGAATCTGTAGTTAGATTTTGTAATGCATTAGATATTTTATTTAATAAATTATCTGTATTACTTATCTTTTGAGTACTAATACTTTGTACTAAATCTTGTTCTTTTTCTCTTGTCAGACTTCTAGGTTGAAAATGAGGTGCTGATATATCATTTGGGAATTTTAAATCTGGTTTCTTTAGTGTATCAATTTTTGTATTTAATACTTCCATATGTTGAGATATTGTATGAAGAATTTGATTTGTATAATTATTTTGTTGATAAACTTTTTTAAGATCTTCAAGATTTATTGAATTATTTGTACTTGATTCAGCTTCTCTTCCCTTTTTAAAAGGTGAGGCTATTACTTCTCCTTTTCCTAGATTAATTTTTACTTCTTGTAATGG
The DNA here is from genome assembly GCF_003713205.1 of Coffea eugenioides. Classification (NCBI taxonomy): domain Eukaryota; kingdom Viridiplantae; phylum Streptophyta; class Magnoliopsida; order Gentianales; family Rubiaceae; genus Coffea; species Coffea eugenioides. The sequence continues at coordinate 1,760 of NW_020863412.1, read as the reverse complement.
AGGGTGTATTGATGTTAATATTTGATCATCTTTCAATTTCCATTTTTTATATAAATTAGTTTGAACATTTATTTGTGGAATATTATAAACATCACTTATTCCTAATTTTGATGTATAAAATGTTAACCATGTAAAGAAAGGAAAGTCAAACTTTTGTTTTTCTATTTCTATTTTCCATTCTAATATTAATTTTTCTTTATATTCTGATTCTAATTGAAAAAACCAAATTCTTTTTTCTGTGTTTTCTTCATCATCAAAATCTTCTTGTAAATATTTATGATTTATTTTATATGGTCTATTTATAACATTTATTTCTCCTTGCATTTGAGAATGTGTTGGGGAATAGTCAGATTTATTTTGATTTACAACTTCTGGAATAGGAGTTTTATATTTAAAATTTGATGTACTTTCCATAGGGAAATTAATTTCAGATGACTCATAATTTGAACGTCTAGCTGGTAACCATGAATAAGATGATTCTGGTCTTTCTCTTAATGATGTAAATCTTATTAAAGTACTTCCATCCGATTTTTCTATAATATCTTCTGCAGTAGTTTGTTCTATATTTCTTGCTACTTGTGGATTTTTAATTTCAAATTCACTAGGTATAGTAATTTCATTCCATTTTAATCTTTTTGGAATATATGTAGTAGGTCGATCTGCATCTACTTGTAATAAAGTTGTTTCGTCTTTAAGAGTTGGAGTCATTATGAATTTTGGATTTAAATGTGAAGATAAAGGTCTATAATATATTCTGTATATTATTGCAAAATTCTTTGTATGTTTTTCAAATTCATTTCCTTGTAGATGAATATCTAGTATAACTAAATTTAATATATGAGGGTCTGTTAAATCTATTGAAAAATTTGGAGCACAGTTAAAATATATTGGTCCGTTGCAAACATTAGTTTGAATCATTGATAATAAAGATGTTTTATATCTTTTGAGTCTAGTGTCTCTTAAAGCTAGGTATATTGGAGCATCAACTCCTAAATGGAATAAGGGCTTTACAGCAATTTGTATTAATCCAATATGAATATAACGATATCCTTTACTTAAATATTTTTGAATTGTACTATGATTTAATAATTGTATAGTTTGATATTCTTCTTGAATAGATATTGTTTCTTCATGGGTTTTGACTGATAAAGCAGTTTTGAAATCTAAAGGGCCAATTTTATAAATGTGTTCAATTTTTTCTTCTGGGATTGTCCAATCTGAATTGTTTATAGGCATATGATATTCATGACTTTGTACTACATTTTCTTGCTTTGAATTAGATCCTATTTTTAATTGTCTAAGAAATGCAGCCATGCTTAATATTTAATTAAATTTTACTTAGACGGGAACAACCGAGCCTATGCCTGGAACATCCTATCCTGGACTTACCAACGGTCTAACAAAGCATCAAGTCTTACCAACGTTTTCAGTAAAGTTTAATAAAATATGTAACATAAATGCATGAAATAGCCAAGTTAAAATAGAAATGTAATTCAAATAAAGTAAATGTAAATGCAAAGTTTAAATATGCGTATGCAAATTAAACAAAGGTGTGGCTCTGATACCACTTCTACCCCAGGTATTGAAATGCAATAAACATAAGTAGTTGGACTTACTTTTGATTGTTGAGTGACTAACGGAAGCTTGTAATGAATTCCAACCTTGAAGACTTTATTGTAATGATGAAATCCACTTCTACAAAGACTTTGAGTACAATGGTTATTTTAGAGTGAGTGGGAATAGTAGGAGAACTAAGAGTA
>NW_020863411.1:0-4360 GCF_003713205.1 Coffea eugenioides | reverse complement strand
CCCATAGGGCATGCATACCGATTTTATAGTCTTGATTACTAACTCAGGGTATTTTTCTTTTTGTTTTCCCCCTCCCCTACATTTATAAAAATGTTTCAATAAGGTGGAAATATTTTTTCTATATCTGATAACAATTTTGATCCGATAAAGTCTGAAAGGTAATACTTGATTCTTGGGCAGACCTTGCAATGAAAACATGAAAGATCCATCTGAAAGCTCTAGGCTAAAGTCTCTGAGAGGCTTTATAATGGTTTCAAAGGAAAATTCTGTTTATTTGATTTGTTAATACATTTTGTTCCAAAAGAAATGGGGACAAAAAGTGTATATATGTGGAGGTTTTTAGAAGTTTTTCTCTTCTCATTTGTATTATAATAATTGAACGATATTTTTTTGTTTTTCAGCAATAAAGCTTTGGACAATTATTGTTTTGTATATATATTCATATACATTTCATTGTTTATTTTTGCTCATTAAGAGATTTCATGATGAATTTTAAGAAATAAGCTCAAACTGAGATTTTTCAACCTCTAGCCTGAAAATTCACAAGTGTATGCTTTTTAAAATCTTTACAATAAGAGTGCTCAAAATTGAAAAGAGGTCACTCAAAAGACCCCATGAGATACCTTTTCTCCTTCACTTAACCACAAAATAAAATCAGTCACATTGATTGATAAATTGCAAATTGGGGCGATCTTTGCTTGAGAAATGCCCACTGGATTAACCAAATTCAATTCACATCTAAGTGAAAGCAAAACGTGCGTTATTTTTGTTTGTTTTAAAAAATTTGGAATGATACTTTGAACATTCGTTTCTCTACCTATACAGATTTTATCATTTGCTCTCCCATTTGAGCCTTTAAAAGAATAATTTCGTTTCAAATAAGTGCATCGATGATCATTACCCCACATTGGAAAATTCTCAAATATCAAAAAGGGAATGGATTCTCAATGAGCATTCGTTTACTTTGGTTGCCATGAGGTGTAAGAATGATACTGTGGCCATCGTTTCTACGACCTAAACACCATTTATCCCTTGCATCCTCATTTGAGCTAAAATTGGTGGTTCTTTTCAAAAGCACTTACGATCGCACCCCACATTGGGGAGGGAGATTGAAGAATTTTTCAAAAGAAAGAAAAAACAAAAATGATAAAATTAAAAGAAAAGTGAGAATTGCAAGTTGGGGAAATTTGATTCTACCTGGGCTTCAATTTTGAGAAGAAGAAAGAGAAAAGAAAAGAAAGAGTTTTGTCCGGCGGATCGCCTATGTTTCACAGAGATGGATGAACAAGAGTCTTCCTCAGTCAGTTAATTCAGATACATGCAAGAAATTTCGCATTAATGAAAGTTTCCTTTCAGAGTTAATGTAAGGAATGGAATAAAAGTCAGGCCCTCATCTTTTCCAATCAGACATTCTATCCCTAGTTATCCTTTTTGAACCTTCAGAATAAAATACTTCGTTTGACAACCCCTGAGAATCGCAAACCCCACACTGGGGCAAGTTTGAGTTGAAAAGGGAAAAGTTTTAAGAAGTGAAAAAGTGATAATGCAACAAAATCAAAAGACAAAAGAAGAAAAGAGAACCTCAGTTCAAAAATAAACTGGGGCAAATTTTGTGAAAGTTCAAAAGAATGGCAGAAGGCCGAAAATAGAAAAGAGGAAAAATGAAAAAGAAAAAGCCTCAATTGAGCATAAACTGGGGCCAGTTCTGATTTAACCCTAAAAGGGGGTTGATACAACAATTCGATCTCGGATTCTTCAAACCGTTTTTTGAAATCCGCTTTCAAGCCTTAACTTTTCTAAGCACCCCACCTGACCCTATTACAAAAGCCGAAAGTCCTGACTTCTGTTCTTTGCAATATCTCCGTCAAGGAATTTTCTAATTGGCAAGTGATGTTCATATACTGATGTCAAGAAATTTTTTGAATGTATTTTTGAATTGATTAGGTGTGAGGTTGACACTGCTCTTCATGTCCCGCGAGGGCACTTTTGAAAAAAAGGGAAAAGAAAAAAAAGAAAAACGAGCGAAATGAATGCAAAAGAAAAATGCAAAAAGATTTGATGCTGAAAGACCCTGTTGAGTGATGATAAAAGTCAAACAAAGTCCAAGATCTTGGAGTCCAAAATGAGGGCAATTTTGAGAAAAACGCGATCTTCGGTGCAATGTCCTTGAAAATTATTTCTTTAACTATCGTCTTCAAGCCACATTACAAGCCCATAAAAGTCCATCGTTGACTTATTCCTTCATGACAACTCAAAACAAAGGTCATGCTTCTAAGGAGTCCATCAATCATTCGTGATCATAAGGCTATGACCAGTTTTCACATGTTTAGCTATCGTTTCCATCCATATTGTTGCAAGCCTATAAAGCTTATATGTGGACTACGTTTTCTTAAGAAATAAGGGTGACAAACTATTTGCTTTCACTAAGATGTGATTACATACAATTTGGGCACAAGAATAAGACAAATCTTGACCTCCCATTTCCTTTAGCCACCTCAAAATCAGAAATAACGCCCACTTGATTGGTCCTGCAAGTGGTGACCCGTTACCCTAAGCACCAATGCCAAGGTGAGGAAGAAATCTTCTGTGATTTGGTATTATTTTGAGAAATTCATCCTGAAATTTTCTGTGTGAGTTTAAGCAAGATGTTCAAATTTCTTCCCATTATATAGGAAACACAGTTTCTTACTTTGTTCAAATAAATGGAGAGGCATCCAAACTAATTTTTGCAATCAAAGGAGCCCAGACTGGGGCAAATTTTTATTTGTAAGATTTCGCAAAATAAGCCCACACTGGGGCAAAATTTTTATAGTCCATTTGAGGATTTTGTCAAAGAGACAAGCAAGACTTTCAAATCAATCACACTACTCTTTCCATGAGTAGTAGTTGCAATATTTTAAAATAAAGTGCTTGTTGTACTTTGGCAAGCCCCCTGTGCAGGTATCCATGGCTGAAATCGATGAAGAACCGTAAGTCAGAATCTTACGAATCAAGGCCTCAAGGAGGAGCAACCATGCCATAATGCGAATCAATTGATCGGTTGCGCAATAATTGGTGGAAACTGGGGCAAATTATTTTCGAAAAGATTCTCAAAAATCAAACTTGAATTCAATTTCTTGTTCCTTGACAAATTTCAATTTCTTGTTGATGAAATTTCAGTGCCCGCCGCGCACCCTTCCATTCCCCATTCTTGACAACCACATTGAATTCACTGACTTCAACCACCGTTAGCATCGAGTCTATCTCACTAACGTGTGCGTTTTTATTTCACCACCGTTAGCATCGAGTCTATGTCACTAACGTGTGCGTTTCTATTTCACCACCGTTAGCATCGATCTATCTCACTAACATGTGCGTTTTCATTCCACCACCGTTAGCATCGAGTCTATCTCACTAACGTGTGCGTTTTTATTTTACCACCGTTAGCATCGAGTCTATCTCACTAACGTGTGCATTTTTGTTCAACCACCGTTAGCATCGAGTTTATCTCACTAACGTGTGTGTTTCATTCTACCACTGTTAGCATTGAGTCTATCTCACTAGCATGTGTGTTTCTTTTCTTCTACCACCGTTAGCATCGAGTTTATCTCACTAACGTGTGTGTTTTATTCTATCTCCGGCAGGCTCGGGTGCTATCCTACTGACCGAACAATTTGTCAAAGGCAGGCTCGGGTGTAATCCCACTGACCGATCATCAAGGCAGGCTCGGGTTCAATCCCACTGACCGATCACCATGACAGGCTCGGGTTTAATCCCACTAACCAATTCATCACACTGAGGCAAATCTTTGGATAATTTTTCGAGCAAGTCCTATACAGTCTCTTCATACATACCTGCATTTCATTTTCATTGCCGCTAAACATAGGTCAGTCCCACTAGCGTGCATTTTATTTTCGTCGCCACTAGCCGTGGGTCAGTCCCACTAGTGTGCATTTCATTTTCGTCGCCACTAGCCGCCTGGGTCAGTCCCACTAGTGTGCATTTTATTTTCATTGCCGCTAAACATGGGTCAGTCCCACTAGCGTGCATTTTATTTGCATTGCCACTAAACATGGGTCAGTCCCACTAGTGTGCATACCATGATTTTAAATTTTATTTTATTCGGGTCAGTCCTATGATTTTAAATCTTATTCGGGTCAGTCCCATGATGTTTTTATTCGGGTCAGTCCCATGATGTTTTTATTCGGGTCAGTCCCATGATTTTAAATTTTATTCAGGTCAGTTCCATGATGTTTTTATTCGGGTTAGTCCCATGATGTTTTTATTCGGGTCAGTCCCATGATTTTAAAATTTATTCGGGTCAGTCCCATGATTTTTAATTTTATTCGGGTCAGTCCCATGATTTTAAATTTTATTCGGG
>NW_020863410.1:0-24930 GCF_003713205.1 Coffea eugenioides | reverse complement strand
TCTGAGCATTACGGGAACAGTTTTCCAGATTTACTAGCTTCACGAAATTAATCCATTTGACCAACCAAACCTCAATATTTTTCAATGAAATTTTATACACCATCTATAAAACTTATAAACATCATATACCAGCCATTAAATCCCCAAAATTCTGCCGAAATAGGTACGTTCAAAGCAGGGGCAGAATCGGAACTTTTTACCCCATGCACTCCTTGAAGTTTATACTAATAATACACCATTAATCTACCATTCTGAGCACTAAACCAACATTAAATCCATCATCAAGCATGAGATCAGCCCTCAAGACAAAGGTGGGAGTTCATAGAGCCCGCCCATTTCATTTTACACCATAAACAAGCTAACCAATGGCATACTAGAGCTTAATCATGCAATATAACTTCCACAAGATAAGATTCTATGAGTTGATCATTATGTACCTCCTTGGTGTGCAAAGACCAGAAATTTCGGCCCCCCTTTTGTCCAAGAAAAACCGTGAAAGCTCCCTTCCTTTATAGCTTAAGATGATCCTCTAGTGTAGAGTTAAGTGTTCTCCAATTTTTGTGTGAATTGAGTGAGTTTTTGTGAGGTTTTGTGAAGAAGAAATGAAGAGCAATGGAGTCTTGAGAGAGGAGGGTGGTGGCCGGCAGTTTTTGGTGAGGAAGAGAGAGAGGGAAACTGATTTTTTTTTTTTGAAGCTTCTTAGAGAAGCTTAATGAATGGTAGCTTGTGTGTACAAAAGTCAACTTTAAATAGTGTAGTGTGCGCGCGTTTCGTGCTCAATTCCTCTCGCGTTCGTTTCACTAGTGCACTAAACCTCTAGTACACTTATATTTATACAAATATTATTCACTCTTAATTGTTCCAAAATAAGGGTCTAAAGTCCCTCAATTAAAATCGCGCATGTGAAAACGCGTACCACCAATTTAAGCGCGATAACGCGAAACCTTCGAGAAATTCCTATAACGATTGTACTACTAACTATCACTTGAGTACTTAAACATAAAATTACCTATTTTAGGACCATTGTACAAGTCTCCAATTTTTCAAACTTATTGTACTCTCAATCGGTTAAAATTTTCCAAACGCGTTTTCACTTTTTCACTAAACAAGCTTCTAAGAAAAATAATTTTTGAAACGAGACACTTTAAAAATATATCGAAGCTATAATACCATGTACTTAGGTCTAATAAGGCTAAAAAATATTATTCGTGGCAAAAATCCAAATAAATAATTGATTTAGCAAAAAATAGGGATTTAAAAATAATAGTTTTTCGAGTCCTCACATCCTCTCTCCTTAAGAGCATTTTGTCCTCGAAATTTTACCTTGATTGGCAAACAAGTCTGGATACTTCTCTCTGATCGTTTCTTCAACTTCCCATGTTGCTTCCTCAACTCCGTGATTCCTCCAAAGAACTTTTACTAGGTGTATCTGCTTGTTCCTCAATTCCTTCACCTTTCGATCCAGAAGTTTTACCGGTTTCTCCTCATAGGTCAAAGTCTCATCAATCTCAACATTTTCCGGTAGTACAACATGAGAAGGGTCCGGATGGTACTTCTTAAGCATAGATACATGAAACACATTATGGATTCGAGATAAACTCGGCGGTAATTCCAACTTATAGGCTACACTCCCCACACGTTGGATAATCTTGTAAGGCCCTGCTAACCTCGGCTGTAACTTCTTTCCTTTTCCAGACATCAAGCTTGCTTTCAAAGGTGTAATCTTGAGAAATACCAAATCTCCAATAGTAAACTCCAAATACTTTCTCCGATTATCGGCATAACTCTTTTGGCGGCTCTGGGCGGTCTTAATTCTTTGGCGTACCAACCTTACTTTCTCATTAGTTTCTTCAATCCAAGTTACTGTGGTCGGGTCTAAGATTTTCCGTTCACCTACTTCGTCCCAACAAATTGGAGACCTATATTTCCGACCATAACGTGCCTCATACGGGGCCATCTGAATAGAAGAATGAAAACTATTGTTGTAGGCAAATTCCACTAAAGTCAAAAACTTACTCCAACTGTCTCCAAAATCCAGAACACAAGTCCTTAATATGTCCTCAAGAGTTTGAATTGTCCTCTCAGATTGTCCATCAGTTTGGGGATGATAAGTGGTACTAAAGTTCAATTTAGTCCCCAATACCTCTTGCATCTTTTGCCAGAACCTCGAAACAAATCTTGGATCCCTGTCGGATACAATACTTACAGGTATTCCATGTAATCTAATGATCTCATCCAAATACAACTTGGCCAACTTCTCTAACGGGTATTTCATATTAATCGGTAGAAAATGGGCCGATTTGGTTAATCTATCCACTATCACCCAAATAGCATCATGGCTTCTTTGTGTCCTTGGTAATCCCGATACAAAATTCATGGTAATGTTTTCCCATTTTCATTCAGGTATCTCCAAGGGTTGCAAAAGTCCCGACGGTTTCTGATGTTCGGCCTTAACCTGTTGGCAAACTAAGCATGTTTGGACAAATTGGACAATCTCCTTCTTCATATTCTCCCACCAGTAAAGACTCTTCAAGTCCTGGTACATTTATTCCCTCCAAGATGTACCGTAAACTTCGATCGGTGTGCCTCTTCTAAGATTTCCTTCTTAAGTCCTTTATCTTTTGGCACTACTATCCGATTCCGAAATCTCTGTAGACACCAAATTTTTTACTTTATTTTTTCATTATTAGTTTTATTGATATTTATTTTAGTTTGGTTTTACTAATCTCATTTTTAGACATTTTAGCATAAAATTTGTAAGGGAAAAAGAAAGAAAAAAAAAGAAAAAAGAAAAAAGAAAAGTCAATTAAAAAATACATGGAACTATTTTTGGAGGATGAGATCTGAAGCCTTCCATTTTAGGTTTAGTTTCTTTGGGGTGCCCAAAAGATGAAAGAGCCGCAAACAAGGGTAGGCTAGGGGGGCGGACGAAGGAAAAAAGAAATGAAAGACAAAGAGCCTGGTCGGAGGCCTAAAGAAAAGGAAAAAAAAAAAAAGATAGCCGGCCAAAGGGAAAAAGGGAGAGAAGGTTTCGGTTGGGCTTATGGGTAAAGAAAACAGCACAAGAACAGGGGAATAGAAAGGCAATAGAGGCGGCAAAGAAAGCAGAGGGAGAACTAGAGAGGGGCGGCTGGAAAAAGGGGAGAGTTTCGTGAGGCAGGGGAGCTTCATCTGGGGGGCGGCGCAGCAGGGAGGAGGAAGAAAAGACTATCGGGCGAGAAAACAAGCAAAGGGAGGCGGCGGATTAAAGACCGAGAGAGGGAGATTGAGGGAGGAGTTAAAAAATCAGCAAGAATAGGGAACTGGGTCTAAAAGACAGAACAAAAACAGAGCCACGGCTAGGCAAGGAAAAGAAAGGCTAAGAAAAAGGCAGCAGGAGGCGGCGCCTTTGGCTTCCCTTCACGGAGCCCTCAAATCTTCAATGGGGAAATCTGGGCAACGGCTACAGCTTGCAGCTGGAAAGGAAAACAGAGGGAGGAAAGCAGGGGAGTCCATCCGAAGAGTTGCCGGAACCACCGCCGCTCATGCCGTCACCGCCTCGCCGAGTCCACCTCTGCCGCATCTTTCAACCTTCACTACCGCTGGAACCACCATCGTCGTTATCGGCGAAAGTTTGCCAAGCAGAGCACTGTAAGCTGCCTTTGTTCTTTAAGATTTCCGTTTTCTTTTTCAAGTTTTGATACAGATTCCCCGTGGTTTTGCTTTAGTGCAATTTTTCCTGTTAAATTGTCTGAATTTGTCGAACATACACGTATCGATTAGATTTAATTCTCTTGGGTTGCTGATAAAGTTTTGGACTGATTTCCTTGGTTTTTGACAAATCTCTGGGTTAGTCATGCTTCAATTTGAGCAGAAATCTGGTAGGATTTTGATGCCTACAACCTGTTCGATGAAATGCCCAACTAAGTGTTCTAATTAAAAGATAATTGGTCTGCATTTTTGCGTGTGAAGAAACTGAATAAGTTAGCAAGTTCAATTTTTTGCATTTGAGAAAATTCTGATGAATCGATGTTTTGCATCTTCTGTTCTTCTTGTTTTCTTGCCTGGATACTCTCTGTTGGGATTACTAGTGATAGACAACTATGCTTGAATTATGATAAATTTGAGGACTTGGAATTCATATGAGTTGGGTGGACAGATCACGACGTACTCATTTCCATTACTGCGCATGGTCACCATTTTCGGCTTGCAGCCGGAAAATTGCAGAATGTTGTTTTGATGTTGGCATGCTCTTTTGTCTGACTTCTGGGTTTAAATTTAGAGGTTGCATGTTGCAAAGTAAAGGTATAGGTAGTAGCTTTGTTTGTTCAAGATTAAGCTAGATTTGATTGTGTTTGTGAGTTGGGTTTGTGAATTGCTGAGTTGCAAAAGCTTTTGTCTAAATGAGAAAGAAACCTGTTCTTCGTAAGTTTGTTTGGGTTTTCCAAAAGAATTGCCATTTAAACCCTCAATTTCTGTCTAATTTCATTGAGGCTCAAAATCTGGAAAAATCAAACTAATTTCTCCCCCTTAAGCTTAATCCCCTGTTTGCATATTGTGTGTGATTTCTGGGTAGATTAATGCTGCGATTTAATGTGTAATCAGTGCTTAGTAAATTTTAGTTGGATTTTATCATGCTGGGCTTTCATGAAATAAGGTGAGATCTGATTTAGAGTTGTTGGTTTTGCTTGACAAAAGGATTGATGACTTGTTTTTCTGGGTCTTTGACATGGGCTTGAGAGGTGAAGCCCATCTGTTCTAGTTGCACTTTGTCTGGGCTTAAAGATAGGCTGGCCTGCTTACTTCTTAGAGTTTTCGGTTGGGCCAGGAAGGGTTTGGCCCAAATGAACAAATAAAATGGCCCATTCCCTTTTTGTTCTGAATTTCCATTGGGCTGGGAAGCTTTGGCCCAAACAAATAAAGGAAATGGCCCAATGGTTTGGTCCATTAGGAAACCAGAAAATGATTTTGCAAATCAGTCCCTGAATTCCTCCTTAACTGTATTGTGGCCCTGGACATTTTCAACTTCTTTCAATTCGGTCCTTAATTTAATTGCGAATAGGTCCCTGAACTTTATTTTTCTTTAATTTCGACCCCCAAAATTTTGTCAATTTTTGCAATCAAGTCCTTTCTTCTTTTGACTTCTTAAATGTAGGTTGTCAACATGATTCAATTGATTCAAATTCATGTTTATTTTTATCCTTTGTGATTATTTGTCAAATAAATTGGTACCCTAACCATTTTATTATTTTGGAGGATGAATAAGTGACTTCACCCCGTTAGAGCTCCATTCCAAGGGAGGTACCCCCTATCTCTCACTTCTTACTTTATATTCTCCTACGTGCTCCTACGTGTTATGTGAATATGCATGTCTACTTCGCTTTCCTTGCCTTTCCTTAATTCCTTACATTTATTTCGTTTACTTTTGCTTTTTATTTAAGTTATTCATTATGGGGTATGTGTACACCTCTTGGCTTGTAATAGATAGGGCCTGGCGAGCATTTGGTCCATTTTCCCCTTCCCCTTTTGTTTTAGTTAGCAAATGTAATAGATTCATTAGCTTGGTTGCATGCCTATGTGTTATGTGTTAAGTGCTTTATTAGGCTTTTTGCATCTAGTCGAGCATGCTAAGTGTTATGTGCTACGTGTTTATAAGTGATTTGCATGTCTACTCGCTTTTTATAGTCATGAATGAATGTGATGGATGAATGGACGTCACCACACTAGTTCAATGCTAGTTGTGGCCCCTTTTCTCGTCACCGCACTAGCCCAACGCTAGTTGTGGTTCCTTGTTCCGTTTCCACTAGTCCAATGCTAGTAGGAATTCATAGAAAGGGCTAGTCCAACGCTAGACCCAATAGGCCGTCCCTTTCGATAATGCATATTTGCATGTTCACTACATTTCATGCATTTTTCTTAGTTTTTATCATTTGGCATGCTCCTCCCACCCTTTCCCCCTCATCTTAGGATTTTGCATCTCATGCTAGTTATAGGGTACATTTGCTTGAGAGTCCCCTTTCGATAAGGGAAACGAGCGAGTGTGGCTCCAAAATAGCCTTAGCACGCTAGTTCCCCCCTTCTAATCAAAGGGAAGATTAAAGTCACAAAGTTAGGACTCCCCGTTCCCGTCTTGATGCATTCCTATAGGATTCATGCATTTTATTCATTCACTATCCATACACTTACTTTATATTCTATCCCTTTTTCCACATTCTCACTTCACACTACTTTTGGACGTTTTCACTTAACTACTCACACTTTATGCCATATCACTCGCACACATGCACTTTATGTTATTTTCACATTATCATTCTTTACTCACCTTACCTTGTAAATACATTTGCACACCTCCACGTACATCCTATTGTTTTATCACTTTTCTCACTTCACACAAACTCACATTTTCACATGACTTGCATTCCACTCATTTTTACGTCATTTAGGATTATGTGTGACCTCTCCAAAGGATCATTATTGGGCTTCACAATTAATGTGATTGGCACCACTCAACCTTTGAAGAGAAATTTCCCCCATGTCCCCCTAGGTCTAGGTTGCATTCATATAGTCATATCCAACATGCGATACATACCTTGGGTAGAAAAAATTAGGAAAGGTGGGGCTAAATCACGCAACTAGCCTTGGCTAGGTCGAAGGGGTGCCTTGGATTTTTATCCTTGCCTTCCCCTTCGTCAAATGTGACCCCCGATCCCTCTTTTTGGTTACGTAGACCCAAAAGTTCTCTAAAAGGGTTTATTTACTTTTTTCATTCAAAAACAAAAAATCATTTTTGGGTGACTTGGTACACCCTAACTCTATACCATGTGGCGACTCCATTTTCATTTAAAAACCCTTTTTTGAACTTTGTTTGGCCAAATCGTCGCATTCTTAAGTCCCATGGCCTTTTACTTTTCATTTCGCACACGTTCACATGTATATCATACACACTACACACTCACACCACACACGCCATTCAAAAAGTGGGGCGCGACAATCTCAATATTCCATTTGACCCCAAATTAAAATCCGTCTTGTCTCTCATTTTAACCTTTTCCATCCACTTTTGCACTTCAGTGTCCTTTTCTTGAGATTTCTTAATGCGTTCCAACAAAGTGGAATTCACTACGATATTCCCCAAAATGAACTTCCTCGGTTCCAGTCGAGGATTCCAATAACTTACTTCTTCCAATAACTGAAATTCCCTAACCATCAATCCAGCTACTTGCACTTGACGGCTCAAAGCATCGGCCACTACATTGGCTTTCCCGGGATGATATTTAATCGTACAATCATAGTCCTCTAGAAATTCCATCCATCTACGTTGCCTCAAATTCAGCTCCTTTTGAGAAAATAAGTATTTAAGGCTTTTGTGGTCTGTAAAACCTCAAATGTCACTCCGTACAGATAATGCCTCCATTTCTTCAAAGCAAAGACCACAGTTGCTAACTCCAAATCATGAGTCGGGTAATTCCCTTCATGCGGTTTCGATTTCCTAAAGGCATATGCTATCACTCTGTCATTTTGCATTAGAACACACCCCAATCATTCCTTAGAAGCATCCGTGTAAACCACAAAACTATCATGTCCACTTGGTAGAGCTAACACAGGTGCTCTTGTCAACCGTCTTTTCAACTCCTGAAAATTTTCTTCACACTTAGGACTCCATAGAAATTTCTCATTTTTCTTGGTCAATTCAGTCATGGGTTCAGCAATTTTCAAAAAATCCTGGATGAATCTCCGGTAATACCCTGCCAATCCTATAAAACTTCGAACTTCCGTTGGGTTTTCCGGTCTTTTCCACTTTGAAACAGCTTCAACCTTAGTTGGATCCACTTTAATCCCATCCTTAGAGATTATATGCCCTAAGAAAGTCACTTCTTTTAACCAGAATTCACACTTGCTAAACTTAGCATATAATTGGTGTTCCCTCAAAGTTTGTAAAACAATTCTCAAGTGTTTTTCATACTCTTTCACATTCTTAGAATACACCAAAATATCATCAATGAACATTATCACAAATTGATCCAAATAAGGCGTAAAAACTCTATGCATTAAATCCATGAAACCGGCTGGTGCATTTGTTAACCCAAATGGCGTCACGGCAAACTCAAAATGCCCATACCTCGAGTTAAAAGTAGTCTTGGGCATATCCTTCTCCAAAATCCTCAATTGATAGTAGCCCTGTCTCAAATCCAATTTCGAGAATACTACCGCCTCTTGCAATTGGTCAAATAACTCATCAATATGGGGCAACGGGTATTTATTTTCTTAATTGTAACATCATTCAAGCCTCGGTAGTCTATACACAGTCTCAGGCTCCCGTCCTTCTTCTTAACAAACAAAATTGGGGCTCCCCACGGCGAATCACTTTCCCGTATAAAATTCCGTTCTAACAAGTTTTGTAGTTACAATTTCAACTCCTTCAATTCGGCTGGAGCCATTCGATATGGCGTCTTAGAAATAGGAGCTACTCCCGGAGTTACATCGATCTTAAAGGCTATTTCCTGTTCCGAGGGTAGGGACTCCAATTCTTCAGGAAAAACATCGAAAAATTCTTTCACTACAGGCATGTCTTCCAAATTCACCTTATCGCTAGGGGTGTTGATAAGGAAAGCCACATATCCTTGAACTCCTTTACTTAACAACTTTCTAGCCCGGATCCATGAGATAAGTGCAGACGAAACTAATTTACCCCTTACATCCAGTTTCAGGGTTGCTTCTATTGGAATACGCAACTCTACAATTTTCCTCCTACAGTTTAACTGAGCATTATAACGGGCAAACCAATCCATCCCCAAGATTACATCATATCCCTTAATCGTCAAACCTATCAAATCAGTCAATAATTTTCGTTCTCCAATCCAGACTTCACAATCTCTATACACCAAGTTAGCAATTGGACTTTGATCCCCAGTAGGCGTTTTAACCTCTAGATCATATGGTAACTTAATTGGCTTCAAGTCTATCCCACTCAAAAAGTTAGGAATTACAAAAGAATGTGTAGCACCTGGATCAATTAAAACCCTAGTTAAACGGTGAAAGATTGGGATTGTTCCTTCTACCACCTCAGTCGCCTCAGGAACTTGTTGATAATCCAGTGCATAAACCCTGGCCGGTACTTTCGGTCGGCTCCCTCCGGTACTGGTTTGCTTAGAGACTGACTTTTTCGGCCTCTGGGTATCATCTCCCGTCTTCATTTTGTTTGGACAGTTCTCGAGTTGGTGCTCGGTACTACCGCAGGCCAAGCACTTCCCAGACTTCCTCCAACAATCATTTTCAGAATGGTTGGGTTTTTCGCAGTACCCACACATAACTTGAGGGGTCACTGTTGAACCACTAGAAGGCGCTCTCCTTGCCTGTGTCAGTCCACTACGACCTCCTCTAGATAAAGCTCCTCTCGAAGCTTCGGCAATCCTCGGTCCTCCCGCTCCTCTTTCCATTTTGGAAGGCTATGCACTTTTACTAGCTTGTACAGAGGTATGGCTAAAAAAGTTTCTTTTTCTATTGTGGAAGTCCCTCACTTGCATCCTTGCATTTTCTATCCTTTGAGCTTTCTCTAGCGCCTCAGTGAACGTAGAGATTTGGGTTGCAGCCAAGCCTTCTTGTAACTCCACATTAAGTCCCTGAACAAACCGTCTAATCCTTTTTCGCTCATTGGTCACCTATTCAGGAGCGTACTTTGAAAGTTTAGTAAATTTTTCTTCATACTCAGCTACACTAAGAGTTCCTTGTTTCAGCTTGATAAATTCATCCTCCCTCTTCTCTTGGATTAAGGGCGGAAGAAACTTTTCATTAAATTCCCTTGTGAAATTCTTCCAAGTCCAAGGGGTTTTAGTTCTCTCCCATTTTCCTTTTATCAGATCCCACCAAGCACGGGCTACTCCCTCAAATTGGAAAGCAGTGAAGTTCACTCGCCTATCCTCAGTGTAATCCAGAGCGGCGAATATGTTGGTCATCCTCTCTAACCAATTCTCCGCTACTTCAGGGTCGGGTTCACCAATAAACTTAGGCGGGTTAAACTTTAGGAATCTTTCCAAGGCTATATCCTCTCCTCTTTCCTGACCCCCAGGTTGGTTGAATGGTCCAGGGCCTTTTCTATCAGCTAAGCGCTCTAGGATATCAGTCATCCTATTAATGGCAGTAGCCACTTGATTACCCTCAATATTTTTCTGATCTTGAGTCGGTCCAGTTGCCGATCCCTGGTCATCCCTTTGAGGTTGGGTCTGTCTAGTCCCTCGCCCACGACCTCGACCACGGCCTCGACCACCTCTTAGTCCTTCCATAAACTAGGCGTGCCTAGTGCAAGAAATAAATAAATTATGCGATGCAAAGTAGAGAGCATGAACCAATCAAGAAAATATTGAAATAACAATAATTTACATTCATTAGCATATCAAGTTCATACAATTAGCAAGTCATGGGGTAGTCACAAAAATATAGCACACAGGTGCCACAAGAGTACTTTTAGTCATAGAAGACTAAACTAAAAGCAAGTGCTTCAAAAGTAAGTCACACAGTCATGCAAAATACAATAGCCTCAGCACTTAGTATCACCCCTGCTAATTCTAGCTGTACTAGTCAAAAGAGTCAATCGCTAGGATCCTAGTCCACAGTAGGACTATCAGTAGGAATGTCCTCCTCCGGATCCTCCTCCTCCTCAGGACTTTGGACTACCTCCATCGCCTCGTCCACTAGCCTAGTAGCATCAGTCAAGATGTCGGAAGCCCGACTACGGACCTCCTCTCTCAGCCTAGTAAGTCGAGCCCTAGTACTCTGGAGCTCCTCACGAACCACTGCAGATGTGGCCACCTCGCCCTCGAGTACCTCCTCTAGCTTAGCAATCCTCTCACCCTGAGCGCTAACCATCTGTCTAAGGTCATCCACCTCAGCCTGTAAATCCCGATTAAGATCCACTAACGGACGACGCTCGTCATCCAAAGCAAGCACGAGGTGGTTCGGGTAGGCAAAGGTCACCCTACACGAACATCGGGGATATCTGTTAGTTAGATGGGGAATAGCGTACTCGAGCTCCTCCAGCTAGAGCTTGGTACTAATAGGCCTAGGAGGCACTATATGACCATTCGCATGGCCATTCCCGTCAGCTGCCGGAACTCCATTTTCGTTTTCCATCCCTGCAAAATAATAGCACTTTTCGGGTTAGAAATTTAATCACAACTTAGTTCGGATGTCGTTTATGCATGCCTAACCCAATCACTAGTATACCCCAAATACTCCTTAAGGTATAACTTACCTATACGGTCTCGGTTTTAAGAGTAGAGTATCTAATATGTCTCCCATATAGATCTCTAACCTAGCGCTCTGATACCAACTGTGACGCCCCACTTCTCCCTAAGGCGAACCAAAGGATATCCACGGGACACCTGCCCAACTCTCGCCAGGACTCAAGGAATTTCATTCAAGCTTATTACCAGTCTACACAACACAAGTAAATAACTTAAATACAGTAAATGCGGAAGCGTTCAAGTTTAACATTAGTCATCCATTATCCAACCCGCACGTCGGGTGTTCAAAGTACATCATAAATCCCAAATATACATCACGCCCCAAATGTTGCATTTCGATTCCAAAAGTACAATCCAAAACCAAGGGCATAGCCAAAATATAATAGAAATCCTAAACAAAAGTACATCAGGAGAGTTTCTCCAATACATCTCCGAGTTCAATCCTGTTAAGGAACACAAATCTACAGGGTGAGCAAAACGCTCGTGAGGCCAAGAACACACATGCAAGCACGTAGTCCAGATAACAGTCCCAAATAACAGTTTAAGAGATAATTACAAGTAATTAACAAAGCCAGTGAAAGTAAACAAAAATAATTCAAGGATATAGTAGCTCTTAGGAACTAAGTTCCACTTGCTGTGTCGATGACATTCGTATACCTCCCCGCGATGACACTCCGTCAATCGGATCGGTATTTCCAATCCGTAGAACTCCACTAACTTCCCATCAGTCCACCGTACACCGCTCCGGGCCCGCACGACATTTACAAGGCGATACTCTACGAGTATGCCAAGCAAGATCTCTCAATAGATCAAGCTTATCATGTGAATCTCATGGCTCACCGAGGTTCCCGACCATGCCTATGCCGACTCGAGTTCCAAGGTTGGCCTATGAGTTTGGACGTCCCCCATGTACATGTAAATGTCGAGAAGATTCACTCCAACGATGTATGCACTCATAGCATACCAAGTCATGTATACAAGTATTTGACAGGTCATGTAATTCAGGATATGTAAGTCTAGCAAGCCAGGCCAAGCATGTATCAATTATTTCAAATGAGTACGAGTGTGATAAAGTACACACTCGACTTCATTTTATCAAAATCAGGTAGATTAAGCAAGACAAGCATGCATCAAGTTCACAGGAGTTCAAGTAAACATGCACTTGACACTTACCAAGTAGTAAGTAGTCTCAACCGAAATTTAAGCGTTCACCGTAGGATCCTCTTGAGGGTCCTCGTGTGCGCCTGAGCAAATAATAGTGAAGTATCACTCATATATTCCAATTATCAAGGAAGATTGTACACTAGTACAATCTAAGAAAATTTCATGAAAACGAACCTCAATTACTCGTAAATCGAGGTTTAAATGGAGTTTCTTAAAGTACACGGGTAATCGAGTTTTCATTTTGGGAAATCAAGTACTCCCTCCGTCCCATTGTTAATGTCATGTTTTCACTTTTTTGTTGTCCCAAAATAAGAGTCTCATGGCAAAAGTCAAACAACTTTCACTACTACTTTTCCTTTTATACCCTTAGTAATAATGACAAGATTCCATCAATTAATAATAAACAATTACATATGGCCCACCACAACACATGCACACTTTCACCATTCCTGTGACCTTTTGCTTTTAGCTGACTATTTCCGTGTGTCAGACAAGGGGTAAAACTGGAAGAATATGAAAAGTGCAGTCCACCATTTTACTGTGCATAAAAAGTGCTACTCCCGAAAAACGTCCCAAATTTTGGGACGGTGGAAGTATAAAACGTTCAAGAAATATTGAAGGAATAAGGAGTACTTGAAAACTCCCTTCCCTTGGAATTTGGAAAAACTTCATGTTGATACGATATTTTGAAAAATCGTATCTCACATTCTACACATCAAAAATTGGAAAACTTGGTGCCGTTGGAAACCTCTTTGAAAGTACTAAAAGTTCTTAGAAGGCACTTTTCCATGATTCAAATTTACTGTTTCCGGGCATTCAAGGTTGTGTCGGGGTTGGTTTTTCTCTAGCTTTGGAAATCTGGCAAAATTCACACGTTTCGAACCAGCCTCTGAAATTTGTAACTCAATTAAAGTTGCAAGTAAGGTTTATAACAGAACAAGCGGATCAAGAATTGGAGTTTCGAGCACCGAGATACGGTAGCTCAAAGTTTGGGAAAATTTAAAACTGTTGAACAAATTTCCAGATTTGAGTTTCCGACTTTGGGACTTCAGTTAGGTATCGAAATGGACTTGAATTGGTACAAACTTTGGCAGTATAATACTCCTATATAAAAGGTATCCCTCTATCAAAATTCATGGAAAAATGCTTTCGGAAAGGTAGTTAACCAACCAACTAAAGTTTCGAAAAATCCCTAAGGCAAAACTGCCTTGAGTTTTTCGTTCTTCATTTCCAACATTTGGCCCAGAAAATCCTTCAAACTCGGTTCATTTGTGTAGGCAAAGCCTAAGGAACATTCATGGTACAGTTGGTAAGTGTTTATCTCCTGGAAATTCAATTGAAAAGTTCACACCAAGACAAATATCAAATCTGCCCAGAATTTAGGGTTTTCAAGAGCAGGGCAGGTTTCGTATTTTCATCACAAATCACTCAATTCAGCTCTGAATTGAGAATAGTTGGTGGCATTGGAAAACACATTCATAAAGCTTAAATTTCTCAGAAGAAATCGGTTTGAAATTCAGCACACAACTAGCTCAAATTCGAGCCTCAAGTTGCAGCTTCTGAACTTCGTTCCAGGAAAACAGAGAAACAGAACAGTCACCTTTAAATGGTTGGTACGGGCTGCTCGGATGGAATATGGGGTTGTATTTTATACCTTTGGAAAGTTGGGAATGTCTAATTTCAAATGCCACTGACGGCACTCGATTTCGACATCGGAGTACAGAGTTATGGATGAAACAAGCGAGCTGTCTGAGCATTACGGGAACAGTTTTCCAGATTTAATAGCTTCACGAAATTAATCCATTTGACCAACCAAACCTCAATATTTTTCAATGTAATTTTATACACCATCTATACAACATATAAATATCATATACCAGCCATTAAATCCCCAAAATTCTGCAGAAATAGGTACGTTCAAAGCAGGGGCAGAATTCAGAACTTTTTACCCCATGCACTCCTTGAAATTTATACTAATAATACACTATTAATCTACCATTTTGAGCACTAAACCAACATTAAATCCATCATCAAGCATGAGATCAGCCCTCAAGACAAAGGTACGAGTTCATAGAGCCCACCCATTTCATTTTACACCATAAACAAGTTAACCAATGGCATACTAGAGCTTAATCATGCAATATAACTTCCACAAGATAAGATTCTATGAGTTGTTCATTATGTACCTCCTTGGTATGCAAAGACCAGAAATTTCGGCCCCCCTTTTGTCCAAGAAAAACCGTGAAAGCTCCCTTCCTTTATAGCTTAAGATGATTCTCTATTGTAGAGTTAAGTGTTCTCCAATTTTTGTGTGAATTGGGTGATTTTTTGTGAGGTTTTGTGAAGAAGAAATGAAGAGCAATGGAGTCTTGAGAGAGGAGGGTGGTGGCCGGCAGTTTTTGGTGAGGAAGAGAGAGAGGGAAATTGATTTTTTTTTTTGAAGCTTCTTAGAGAAGCTTAATGAATGGTAGCTTGTGTGTACAAAAGTCAACTTTAATTAGTGTAGTGCGCGCGCGTTTCGTGCTCAATTCCTCTCGCGTTCGTTTCACTAGTGCACTAAACCTCTAGAATACTTATATTCATACAAATATTATTAACTCTTAATTGTCCCAAAATAAGGGTCTAAAGTCCCTCAATTAAAATTGCGTGTGTGAAAACGCGTACCACTAATTTAAGCGCGATAACGCGAAACCTTCGAAAAATTCCTATAACGATTGTACTACTAACTATCACTTGAGTACTTAAACATAAAATTACCTATTTTAGGACCATTGTACAAGTCTCCAATTTTCCAAACTAATTGTACTCTCAATCGGTTAAAATTTTCCAAACGCGTTTTCACTTTTTCACTAAACAAGCTTCTAAGAAAAATAATTTTTGAAATGAGACACTTTAAAAATATATCGAAACTATAATACCATGTACTTAGGTCTAATAAGTTTAGAAAATATTATTCGTGGCAAAAATTCAAATAAATAATTGATTTAGCCAAAAATAGGGATTTAAAAATAATTATATTTCGAGTCCTCGCATCCTCTCCCCCTTAAGAGAATTTCGTCCTCGAAACGAAATTTTACCTTGATTGGCAAACAAGTCTGGATACTTCTCTCTGATCGTTTCTTCAACTTCCCATGTTGCTTCCTCAACTCCGTGGTTCCTCCAAAGAACTTTTACTATCGGTATCTGCTTGTTCCTCAATTCCTTCACCTTTCGATCCAGAAGTTGTACCGGTTTCTCCTCAGAGGTCAAAGTCTTATCAATCTCAACATTTTCCGGTCGTACGACATGAGAAGGGTCCGGATGGTACTTCTTAAGCATAGATACATGAAACACATTATGGATTCGAGATAAACTCGACGGTAATTCCAACTTATAGGCTACACTCCCCACACGTTGGATAATCTTGTAAGGCTCTACAAATCTCAGCTGTAACTTCTTTCCTTTTCCAGACATCAAGCTTGCTTTCAAAGGTGTAATCTTGAGAAATACTAAATCTCCAACAGTAAACTCCAAATCCTTTCTCCGATTATCGACATAACTCTTTTGGCGGTTCTGGGCGGTCTGAATTCTTTGGCGTACCAACCTTACTTTCTCATTAGCTTCTTCAATCCAAGATACTGTGGTCGGGTCTAAGATTTTCCGTTCACCTATTTCGTCCCAACAAATTGGAGACCTATATTTTCGACCATAAAGTGCCTCATACGGGGCCATCTGAATAGAAGAGTGGAAACTATTGTTGTAGGCAAATTCCAATAAAGTCAAAAACTTACTCCAACTCTCTCCAAAATCCAGAACACAAGTCCTTAATATGTCCTCAAGAGTTTGAATTGTCCTCTCAGACTGTCCATCAGTTTGGGGATGATAAGTGGTACTAAAGTTCAATTTAGTCCCCAATACCTCTTGCATCTTTTGCCAGAACCTCGAAACAAATCTCGGATCCCTGTCGGATACAATACTTACAGGTATTCCATGCAACCTAATGATCTCATCCAAATACAACTTGGCTAGCTTCTCTAACGGGTATTTCATATTAATCGGTAGAAAATGGACCTATTTGGTTAATCTATCCACTATCACCCAAATAGCATCATGGCTTCTTTGTGTCCTTGGCAATCCCGTTACAAAATTCATGGTAATATTTTTCCATTTCCACTCGGGTATCTCCAAGGGTTGCAAAAGTCCCGACGGTTTCTGATGTTCGGCCTTAACCTGTTGGCAAACTAAGCATGTTTGGACAAATTGGGCAATCTCCTTCTTCATATTCTCCAACCAGTAAAGACTCTTCAAGTCTTGGTACATTTTATTCCCTCCAGGATGTTCCGTAAACTTCGATCGGTGTGCCTCTTCTAAGATTTTCTTCTTAAGTCCTTTATCCTTTGGCACTACTATCCGATTCCGAAATCTCAATATTCCATTTGACCCCAAATTAAAATCCGTCTTGTCTCTCATTTTAACCTTTTCCATCCACTTTTGCACTTCAGTGTCCTTTTCTTGAGATTTCTTAATGCGTTTCAACAAAGTGGAATTCACTACGATATTCCCTAAAATGACCTTCCTCGGTTCCAGTCGAGGATTCCAATAACTAACTTCTTCCAACAACTGAAATTCCTTAACCATCAATCCAGCTACTTGCACTTGACGGCTCAAAGCATCGGCCACTACATTGGCTTTCCCGGGATGATATTTAATCGTACAATCATAGTCCTCTAGAAATTCCATCCATCTACATTGCCTCAAATTCAGCTCCTTTTGAGAAAATAAGTACTTAAGGCTTTTGTGGTCTGTAAAACCTCAAATGTCTCTCCGTACAGATAATGCCTCCATTTCTTCAAAGCAAAGACCACAGCTGCTAACTCCAAATCATGAGTCGGGTAATTCCCTTCATGCGGTTTCAATTTCCTAAAGGCATATGCTATCACTCTGTCATTTTGCATTAGAACACACCCCAATCCTTCCTTAGAAGCATCCGTGTAAACCACAAAATTATCCTGTCCACTTGGTAGAGCTAACACATGTGCTCTTGTCAACCGTCTTTTCAATTCCTGAAAACTTTCTTCACACTTAGGACTCCATAGAAACTTTCCATTTTTCTTGGTCAATTCAGTCATGGGTCCAGCAATTTTCGAAAAATCCTGGATGAATCTCCGGTAATACCCTGCCAATCCTATAAAACTTCGAACTTCCGTTGGGTTTTCCGATCTTTTCCACTTTGAAACAGTTTCAACCTTAGCTGGATCCACTTTAATCCCATCCTTAGAGATTATATGCCCTAAGAAAGTCACTTCTTTTAACCAGAATTCACACTTGCTAAACTTAGCATATAATTGGTGTTCCCTCAAAGTTTGTAAAACAATCCTCAGGTATTTTTCATGCTCTTTCACATTCTTAGAATATACCAAAATATCATCAATGAACATTATCACAAATTGATCCAAATAAGGCGTAAAAACTCTATGCATTAAATCCATGATAGGGCAGGTGCATTTGTTAACCCAAATGGCATCATGGCAAACTCAAAATGCCCATACCTCGAGTTAAAAGTAGTCTTGGGCATATCTTTCTCCAAAATCCTCAATTGATAGTAGCCCTGTCTCAAATCCAACTTCGAGAATACTACCGCCTCTTGCAATTGGTCAAATAACTCATCAATATGGGGCAATGGGTATTTATTGTTAATTGTAACATCATTCAAGCCTCGGTAGTCTATACACAGTCTCAGGCTCCCGTTCTTCTTCTTAACAAACAAAATTGGGGCTCCCCACGGCGAATCACTTTCCCGTATAAAATCCCGTTCTAACAAGTCTTGTAGTTGCAATTTCAACTCCTTCAATTCGGCTGGGGCCATTCGATATGGCGTCTTAGAAATAGGGGCTACTCCCGGAGTTACATCGATCTTAAAAGTTATTTTCCGTTCCGGGGGTAGGGACTCTAATTCTTCAGGAAAAACATCGAAAAATTCTTTCACTACAAGGATGTCTTCCAAATTCACCTTATCACTAGGGGTGTTGATAAGGAAAGCCACATATTCTTGAACTCCTTTACTTAACAACTTTCTAACCCGGATCCCTGAGATAAGTGCAGACGAAACTAATTTACCTCTTATATCCAGTTTCAGGGTTGCTTCTCTTGGAATACGCAACTCTACAATTTTCCTGCTACAGTTTAACTGAGTATGATAACGGGCTAACCAATCCATCCCCAAGATTACATCATATCCCTTAATCGTCAAACCTATCAAATCAGCCAATAATTTTCGTTCTCCAATCCAAACTTCACAATCTCTATACACCAAGTTAGCAATTAGACTTTGATCCCCAGTAGTCGTTTTAACCTCTAGATCATATGGTAACTTATTTGGCTTCAAGTCTATCCCACTCATAAAGTTAGGATTTACAAAAGAATGTGTAGCACCTGGATCAATTAAAACCCTAGTTAAACGGTGAAAGATTGGGATTGTACCTTCTACCACCTCAGTCGCCTCAAGAATTTGTTGATAATCCAGTGCATAAACCCTGGCCGGTACTTTCGGTCGGCTCCCTCCGGCACTGGTTTGCTTAGAGACTGACTTTTTCGGTCTCTGGGTATCACCTCCCGTCTTCATTTTGTTTGGACAGTTCGCGAGTTGGTGCTCGGTACTACTGCAGGCCAAGCACTTCCCAGACTTCCTCCAACAATCATTTTCAGAATGGTTGGGTTTTCCGCACTACCCACACGTAACTTGAGGGGTCACCACTGAACCACTAGAAGGCGTTCTCCTTGCCTGTGTCAGTCCACTACGACCTCCTCCAGATAAAGCTCCTCTCGAAACTCCGGCAATCCTCGGTCCTCCCGCTCCTCTTCCCATTTTGGAAGGCTATGCACTTTTACTAGCTTGTCCAGAGGTATGGCTAGAAAAGTTTCTTTTTCTATTGTGGAAGTCCCTCACTTGCATCCTTGCATTTTCTATCCTTTGAGCTTTCTCTAGTGCCTCAGTGAACGTAGAGATTTGGGTGCAGCCAAGCCCTCTTGTATCTCCACATTAAATCCCTGAACAAACCGTCTAATCTTTTTTCGCTCATTGGTCACCAATTCAGGAGCGTATTTTGAAAGTTTAGTAAATTTTCCTTCATACTCAGCTACACTAAGAGTTCCTTGTTTCAACTTGATAAATTCATCCTCCCTCTTCTCTTGGATTAAGGGCGGAAGAAACTTTTCATTAAATTCCCTTGTGAAATTCTCCCAAGTCCAAGGGGTTTGAGTTCTCTCCCATTTTCCTTTTATCAGATCCCACCAAGCACGGGCTACTCCCTCAAATTGGAAAGCAACGAAGTTCACTCGCCTATCCTCAGTGTAATTCAGAGTGACGAATATGTTGGTCATCCTCTCTAACCAATTCTCCGCTACTTCAGGGTCGGGTTCACCAATAAACTTAGGCGGGTTGAACTTTAGGAATCTTTCCAAGGCTCTATCCTCTCCTCTTTCCTGACCCCCAGGTTGGTTGAATGGTCCAGGGCCTTGTCTATCAGCTAAGCGCTCTAGGATATCAGTCATCCTATTAATGGCAGTAGCCACTTGATTACCCTCAATATTTTCCTGACCTTGGGTCGGTCCAGTTGCCGATCCCTGGTCATCCCTTTGAGGTTGGGTCTGTCTAGTCCCTCGCCCACGACCTCGACCACGGCCTCGACCACCTCTTAGTCCTTCCATAAACTAGGCGTGCCTAGTGCAAGAAATAAATAAATTATGCGATGCAAAGTAGAGAGCAGGAACCAATCAAGAAAACATTGAAAATAACAATAATTTACATTCATTAGCATATCAAGTTCATACAATTAGCAAGTTATGGGGTAGTCACAAAAATATAGCACACAGGTGCCACAAGAGTACTTTTAGTCACAGAAGACTAAAGTAAAAGCAAGTGCTTCAAAAGTAAGCCACACAGTCATGTAAAATACAATGGCCTCAGCACGTAGCATCACCCCTGCTAATTCTAGCTGTACTAGTCAAAAGAGTCAATCGCTAGGGACCTAATCCATAGTAGGACTATCAGGAGAAATCTCCTCCTCAGGATCTTCCTCCGGATCCTTCTCCTCCTCAGGGCTTTGGACTACCTCCATCGCCTCGTCCACTAGCCTAGTAGCATCAGTCAAGATGTCGGAAGCACTGCATCAGTCCCAACTACGGACCTCCTCTCTTAGCCTAGTAAGTCGAGCCCTAGTACTCTGAATCTCCTCACGAACCACTGCAGATGTGGCCACGTCGCCCTCGAGTACCTCCTCTAGCTCAGCAATCCTCTCACCCTGAGCGCTAACCATCTGTCTAAGCTCATCCACCTCAGCCTGTAAATCCCGATTAAGATCTACTAACTGACGACGCTCGTCATCCAAAGCAAGCACGAGGTGGTTCGAGTAGGCAAAGGTCACCCTACACTAAATCGGGGATATCTGTCAGATGAGGAATAGCGTACTCGAACTCCTCCAGCTAGAGCTCGGTAGAAGATAGGCCTAGGAAGCACTATATGACCATTTGCATGGCCATTCCCGTTAGCTGCCGGAACTCCATTTTCGTTTTCCATCCCTGCAAAATAATAGCACTTTTCGGGTTAGAAATTTAATCACTACTTAGTTCGGATGTCGTTTATGCATGCCTAACCCAATCACTAGTATGCCCCAAATACCCCTTAAGGTATAACTTAACTATCCGGTCTCGGTCTTAAGAGTAGAGTATCTAATATATCTCCCATATAGATTCCTAACCTAGCACTCTGATACCAACTGTGACGCCCCCACTTCTCCCTAAGGCGAACCAAAGGGTATCCGCGGGACGCCTGCCCAACTCTCGCCAGGACTCAAGCAATTCCATTCAACCTTATTACCAGTCTACACAACACAAGTAAATAACTTAAATACAGTAAATGCGGAAGCGTTCAAGCTTAACAATAGTCATCCATTATCCAACCCGCACGTCGGGTGTTCAAAGCACATCATAAATCGCAAATATACATCACGCCCCAAATGTTACATTTCAATTCCAAAAGTACAACCCAAAACCAAGGGCATAGCCAAAATATAATAGAAATCCTAAACAAAAGTACATCAGGAGGGTTTCTCCAATACATCTCTGAGTTCAATCCTGTTAAGGAAAATAAATCTACAGGGTGAGCAAAACGCTCGTGAGGCCAAGAACACACATGCAAGCACGTAGTCCAGATAACAGTCCCAAATAACAGTTTAAGAGATAATTACAAGTAATTAATAAAGCCAGTGAAAGTAAACAGAAACAATTCAAGGATATAGTAGCTCTCAGGAGCTAAGTTCTACTTGCTGTGTCGATGACATTCGTATACCTCCCCGCGATGACACTCCGTCAACCGGGTCGGCATTTCCAATCCGTAGAACTCCACTAACTTCCCATCCGTCCACCGTACACCGCTCCGGGCCCGCACGACATTTATAAGGCGATACTCCACGAGTATGCCAAGCAAGATCTCTCAATAGATCAAGCTTATCATGTGAATCTCATGGCTCACCGAGGTTCCCGACAAAGCCCATGCCGGCTCGAGTTCCAAGGTTGGCCTATGAGTTTGGGTGTCCCCCATGTACATGTAAATGTCGAGAAGATTCACTCCAACGACGTATGCACTTATAGCATACCAAGTCATGTATACAAGTATTTGACAGGTCCAAGCATGTAATTCAGGATATGTAAGTCTAGCAAGTCAGGCCAAGTATCAAACAATTATTTCAAATAAGTACGAGTATGATAAAGTACACACTCGACTCCATTTTATCAAAACCAGGTAGATTAAGCAAGACAAGCAAGCATCAAGTTCACAGGAGTTCAAGTAAACATGCACTTGACACTCACCAAGTAGTAAGTAGTCTCAACCGAAATTTAAGCGTTCACCGTGGGATTCTCTTGAGGGTCCTCGTATGCGCCTGAGCAAATAAGAGTGAAGTATCACACATATATCCCAATTATCAAGGAAGATTGTACACTAGTACAATCTAAGGAAATTTCATGAAAACGAACCTCAATTACTCGTAAATCGAGATTTAAATGGAGTTTCTTAAAGTACACGGGTAATCGAGTTTTCATTTTGGGAAATCAAGTATAAAACATTCAAGAAATAATGAAGGAATAAGGAGTACTTGAAAACTCCCTTCCCTTGGAATTTGGAAAAACTTTAGGTTTGATACGATATTTTGGAAAATCGTATATCACATTCTACATGTCAAAAATTGGAAAACTTGGTGCCGTTGGAAACCTCTTTGAAAATACTAAAAGTTCTTAGAAGGTACTTTTCTATGATTCTAAAGGGAAGTTACTCAAAAATGAGCTCAAAGTTACTGTTTCCGGACATTCAAGGTTGTGTCAGGGTTGGTTTTTCGCTAACTTTGGAAATCCGGAAAACTTCACACGTTCCTAACCAGCCTCTAAAATTTGTAACTCAATTAAAGTTACAAGTAAGGTTTATAACAGAACAAGCGGATCAAGAATCGGAGTTTCGAGCACCGAGATACGGTAGCTCAAAGTTTGGGAAATTTTGAAACTGTTGAACAAATTTCCAGATTTGAGTTTCCGACTTTGGGACTTTAGTTAGGTATCGAAATGGACTTGAATTGGTACAAAATTTGGCAGTATAATACTCCTATATAAAGGGTATCCCTCTATCAAAATTCATGGAAAAATGCTTTCGGAAAGGTAGTCAACCAACCAACTAAAATTTCGAAAAATCCCTAAGGCAAAACTGCCTTGAGTTTTTTGTTCTTCATTTCCAACATTTGGCCCAGAAAATCCTTCAAACTTGGTTCATTTGTGTAGGTAAAGCCTAAGGAACATTCATGGTACATTTGGTAAGTGTTTATCTCCAAGAAATTCAATTGACAAGTTCACACCAAGTCAAGTATCAAATCTGCCTAGAATTTAGGGTTTTCAAGAACAGGGCAGGTTTCGTATTTTGGTCACAAATCACTCAATTCAGCTCTGAATAGAGAGTGGTTTGTGGCATTGGAAAAAACATTCGTAAAGCTTCAATTTCTCAGAAGAAATAGTTTTGAAATTCAGCACACAACTAGCTCAAATTCGAGCCTCAAGTTGCAGCTTCTGAACTTCGTTCCGGGAAAACAGAGAAACAGAACAGTCACCTTTAAATGGTTGGTACGGGCTGCTCGGATGGAATATGGGGTTATATTTTATACCGTTGGAAAGATGGGAATGTCTAGTTTCAAATGACACTGACGGCACTCGATTTCGACGTCGGAGTACAGAGTTATAGACGAAACAAGCGAGCTGTCTGAGCATTACGGGAACAGTTTTCCAGATTTACTAGCTTCACGAAATTAATCCATTTGACCAACCAAACCTCAATATTTTTCAATGAAATTTTATACACCATCTATAAAACTTATAAACATCATATACCAGCCATTAAATCCCCAAAATTCTGCCGAAATAGGTACGTTCAAAGCAGGGGCAGAATCGGAACTTTTTACCCCATGCACTCCTTGAAGTTTATACTAATAATACACCATTAATCTACCATTCTGAGCACTAAACCAACATTAAATCCATCATCAAGCATGAGATCAGCCCTCAAGACAAAGGTGGGAGTTCATAGAGCCCGCCCATTTCATTTTACACCATAAACAAGCTAACCAATGGCATACTAGAGCTTAATCATGCAATATAACTTCCACAAGATAAGATTCTATGAGTTGATCATTATGTACCTCCTTGGTGTGCAAAGACCAGAAATTTCGGCCCCCCTTTTGTCCAAGAAAAACCGTGAAAGCTCCCTTCCTTTATAGCTTAAGATGATCCTCTAGTGTAGAGTTAAGTGTTCTCCAATTTTTGTGTGAATTGAGTGAGTTTTTGTGAGGTTTTGTGAAGAAGAAATGAAGAGCAATGGAGTCTTGAGA
Organism: Coffea eugenioides; assembly: GCF_003713205.1. Taxonomy (NCBI): domain Eukaryota; kingdom Viridiplantae; phylum Streptophyta; class Magnoliopsida; order Gentianales; family Rubiaceae; genus Coffea; species Coffea eugenioides. The sequence goes on along the minus strand of NW_020863410.1, from coordinate 647 downwards.
GAGGAGGGTGGTGGCCGGCAGTTTTTGGTGAGGAAGAGAGAGAGGGAAACTGATTTTTTTTTTTTGAAGCTTCTTAGAGAAGCTTAATGAATGGTAGCTTGTGTGTACAAAAGTCAACTTTAAATAGTGTAGTGTGCGCGCGTTTCGTGCTCAATTCCTCTCGCGTTCGTTTCACTAGTGCACTAAACCTCTAGTACACTTATATTTATACAAATATTATTCACTCTTAATTGTTCCAAAATAAGGGTCTAAAGTCCCTCAATTAAAATCGCGCATGTGAAAACGCGTACCACCAATTTAAGCGCGATAACGCGAAACCTTCGAGAAATCCCTACAACGATTGTACTACTAACTATCACTTGAGTACTTAAACATAAAATTACCTATTTTAGGACCATTGTACAAGTCTCCAATTTTTCAAACTTATTGTACTCTCAATCGGTTAAAATTTTCCAAACGCGTTTTCACTTTTTCACTAAACAAGTTTCTAAGAAAAATAATTTTTGAAACGAGACATTCTAAAAAAATATATCGAAGCTATAATACCATGTACTTAGGTCTAATAAGACTAGAAAATATTATTCGTGGCAAAAATCCAAATAAATAATTGATTTAGCCAAAAATAAGGATTTAAAAATAATAGTTTT
>NW_020863409.1:0-16253 GCF_003713205.1 Coffea eugenioides | reverse complement strand
ACAGGAAATTTTTCATAGAGGTGAGTTTGGGCTTTGATTTGAGGAATTTATGATGGTTATCAGAGAAACTTTTCAACATGAAAGTTATTACCCTATGTCTTATGAATACTTAGGAAGAAGAATCACCACCTAAAAATAACCTATATCGAAAGAGAAAATTGTGTCTGAACCAAGCTGGTTCATCAACCCTTTTCCAAAAATTTTTTGCAGAAAACTCTCTCTCTCTCTCTCTCTCTCCGTTTCTCCTTTTTCTGGTTTTTTGTTGCCTTTTCACCATTTTCCTCACTCTCTTGACCCTAAAATCTCTCTCTTAGCCTTTTAAATGAAACAAAACCAATTGAAACCCTAAGAACAAAGGCTTGGATGAAGCCAAGTTTTTTTGGGTTTAGGTGGTTATTTCTTGTTCATTTGATCTTTTGACAGCTGTTGTTTCATGGATTTGTGGTGGTAAGGTGTCCCAAGTACTTGCTAAACTTGGAGGGGAAGAAATGGGAGGCAAAAATGGATCCAAATTGCCAAAGAAACCCAGCTGGCTTTTCTGGTTTCCTATACTGTTTTCTAGTTTCGTTCATGAAGCTGAAATTTTAAAAAAAAAAAAGAAATGGAAATGGGCCAGTGGGCCTCTTTTCCTCCTCTCCTTTCCAGACTTTTGGTTGGATTTGCCTCGGGCTTTTGGGGTTTTTGCTTGGACTTTGTTTTGGTTTTGGCTTGGGTTTTATGAAGTTTTTTTGGGGGATTTTGATTGGATTTTGGGAGGAATTTTTGGTTGGGTTTTGGGGGAATTTGATTGGGTTTTAAACAAAAGAAAATCTCTACTTTTTCTTTCAATTTTGAAATTCCATTTTCTTTTCTCATTTTTCCTATAAAATAACACAAAAAATAAAAGACAAAAAAATAAAAAACGATTACTCAAACAATAAAAATACAAATAAAGATATGCAAAAATTATTGTTATTATTATTTTTGTGAAGAATTTGAAAAAATTTGGTGTCTACTATCAGCTTAAAAGTTATATGGATTTTCAGGATTCAGGCTTTTGGGTTTCGGACTCATATTAAAAAGGCTTAATCTCAACTCACACTATTATACGAGTTTGGGGCTCAAATCAGGTTTGGGCCAAGCTCATAATTAAATACATAATTATATATAATGTATTTTTTGTAATTATGAATTAATACAAATTTATAAATAAATTATTAACAATTTATGTCGTAATATGTACTAGTACTCAAGACACACACTAATGTGTGTGCAACTAATAGAAAAAATATTTGTGAAATATTTCGAATATATTTATTAAAATCATTTTCAAGAAAATTGGTTTTGTATTTTGACAATACATATGTAAAAAAAATTCACCAAAATAAAAGTTATAAAAAATAGTTATTTGTAGTTATTCAAAACCATAATTGGTAGTTGCTAATTAAAATTAAGATTTACTAAATAAGTTGAAAAATAGAGTATGAAAAAATACATATTACTTGGCAAAAAATCATATTGGTAATGGGTAGTTATCAAAGATAGATAAATTCTTGTTTATACCAAAAGTTCCCTCTTCATCAAGGGTATTTTAGGAATTATGAAGTGATAAATTTTTGTTTATCCCAAACCCCCGTATTTCCCTTTATATATAGTATAGATAATTATAAATTATAGATATTATTATATCTATTTTACATATATAATTGTACTCATATATGGGTCAGGTTTTAACCGGCCTGAATCAAGTATAACTCAAATTCGGCTCTGTGACGACCCCACCTCCCCCTAGGGCGAACCCAAGAGTTTGACGGACCGTCTGCCCAACTCTCGCCAGGACTCATGCACTCACTCGAATCAATTCACGATTTTCAAGCCAAACAATTTCTTAAAACCAAGAAAGTACTTGAATAACAACAGCCACAATCCTTAAGCAGCATTAACTATTACAACCATAATATTTCAAATTCAAATGAAATCTACACTTCCAAATGTACAAAAGTCGCTCAGGGAATCACACTAACTCTAGACAAAAGTTGGCTAGTCTAGCGCCTCCAATTCTTCACTTCAAATTCCTGTTAAGGAATAACAACTTAAAGGGATGAGCGGACGCTCAGTGAGACCAAAAAATCAAGCAAGCAAGTAGGGCAAGTACCATAATTCAACTCAAGTAGCACATGTATAGAATAACAACAATGGTTTCACATAAAGCCACAAAAGGACTAAAACACGTTCATTAAGAGGATACAGGAGCTCTCAGGAGCCAATTTCCTGTTGCAGTAGCTTGATCCAAACCCATTGACACTCCGTCAACGTTTAAAGAAGTAAAAACAATAACCGTAGATCTCCAATTTACACCAATTTTTTGTCCACCAAACATACCCTTTATCGGGGCCGAACACCAAAGAGAAACAGTGGTGGTAATACTTGAGTATACCCAAGCAAGAACAAGTATGGTCGACGAGATAACACTCCAATCGACTTAATCAAGATAGAGGCACTGAGACGGGATGAGAAACACCTCCCACTCAGATTGAGTGTTCTACATGCTGCCGCTCAGCGCTAGGGTCGACGAGATAACTCTCAAGTCGACTTAATCGGGATAAAAGTACTGAGACGGAATGAGAGGCACCTCCCACTCGAATTGAGTATGGTACATGCTGCCGCTCAGCACTTACAAGTCAAGCACAAGCACAAATACAAGTACAGGTCAATCAAGCTCAAACAACCACAAGATCATTCAAGAAGAGGAGGACGAGTGTGATAAAATACACCCTCGCCTCATCAAATTCAGTATTCAACACATAACACGTGGCAACATGTATCATTCAAATCAAGATATCAAAAAACATGCACTTGACACTCACCATGTAAAACAAAGCTTAAACGTCTGCCTCAGGTGCAAATCGTGTATTCACTTCCAAATCCTAGAACCAAGTAATTAGAGTACAATAAGATTCACTACTCCAAACCACCATTTAATCAAAACTACTCCAAGTCCCAACTTAGAAGTCCCAAGATATTCCTCAAGATTTCCATATTTTTACGTCCCTAAAAGTCTTCCAAAACACATGTTTTCAAGCTCAATTCAAAGGGAAAATCCATGTACATGTTAGATCAATGGTTCAGGTATAATATGGAGTGAAAAATGTTAAATTGAACCCAGAAAAGTGAAGGAAAGAGTGCAAAGGCGAAGAATCAAAGTGACAGCATTGACACCTCTCGGCATTTTGATCATAATTGGAGGTACACTTATCGGATTGAGATGCATTTTATGGCGTTTCGAAACTAAGACATAGATCTACATTTTTTATGAAGACATTGAAATTCATTTTGTGAGAACCCCGGAAATTATATTTATTTTATCATATTTCTATGAGCACATTTTCTTTACTTTACTTTATTACCTTAATTTCCTAGATATTTTTATAAGTGAGTCAAGTTTTAACTCATTTTCTTGATATAAGTTAGTACCTGTTATGTGAGAACCCGTAAAACCCTAATATTTTTCCTAGGGTTTATTTCCCCTTAATTGCATGTTTTCTGCATTTTCTGGCTTAGGAATATTTTCCTGGTGAATTTTATGAGTAATTATAGTTTTAAGATGAGTTTTCTCGTATTGGATAGTTTTTAGAAAAATTAAGAATATATATTGGACGTGGGACCCACGAGTGCGAAAAGTTCGGGAAAATTCGGCCAATACGGTTATGTTTCGGATGCTGTGGAAAATTTATCGGATGTTACGAGATAAGTAGAGAGTGAGATTTGATTGATGTGAGAGAGAAAAGAAAGGATAGGAATGCATTTATTAGAGTGCCAAGTGTCAATTTTCCATTGGTTTGACTTTAAGAGTTACTATTCACTATTTTGACCTTTGACCAAAATTGGTTAAATATCTCCAAAAATTCACAAAATTCACCATTTTCTTCCCTTGTGTTGGCCGAATCTCTCATCAAAGAAGAAAGAAAAACTCTTCCAAGTTTAAGCTTCCAACAAGCTCAAATCACCCAACTCAAGTCCTTAAACTAGAATCTACTCCATGAAATTCCTTCCTTTGGTGCTCTTGAGTGTATTAGTGAAGTTGATTTGAAGAGCTAAGGTGTCCACACTCCCTATCTCTCTTGATTGCTTGGTAAGTGATGCTTGAACACCCTACTACATCTAATGATGCTTATGTTTGGCTTAGAAGTGGCTAAAGTGATGGATTATATGATTTATTTCTTGGTTTGGCTTGATTTAGTGAAATTTTCCATTTTATGAGGAATTTTCTGGTTTCATATGATTTTGATGTTGTGGACTAGTATGATGGTTTGTAATAAGGGGCTTTGACTCTAGTGGGTGTGAATTGTTGTTAAATGCAATCAATTTTGGATTTGGAATGAAATGTGAGAAGTTAGGGTTCATGAACCCCTATTCTGTCCGAAATTTTAGGTCATAGCTAGAGGCCGAATTGGACTTTACTCAAAACATGAAAGTTGTAGGTATTGATGAGTTTGAAGTGCCTGCAAAATTTCAGGGCATTTGGAGTAGTATAGAGTGAGTTATGCCGTTTTTACTGTTGCTGTTTTTGGTGCACAGAATGTCCGAACTGCGATAGTAATTGCCTGTTTTGACTGGAATTGGTTTGGCTTTTGAAGTTAGTGTCTTCTGAGGAAATATATCTGGATGTCTTAGCTAACTTATGCCTTTGGAATTTCGGCATTTGGACCTGTGTAGGCTGAGATTGACGTATTACAGTTTTGTGTGTTTTGCAAACCTGTTTTGGTAATTCTGGTTTGGTATTTGGCACTTTTGACCTAGTTGTGCTAGGATTTGGACTGAGAGGCCTTCTGCATTGTTGTAGCTCTGTTTCTTGGCTTCGAAATGGTGGGTCTTACACCCCCATCCGATATTTGTAGTGAGAGTTGTGCCATTACCGCATTATGAGGTCAAATCCGGTTTTCTTATCAAGGCTTAGGTTAAAGCCCTTTCTTAATTTCTGGTTTGCTTTCATGCTTGTATATGTTTATAAAACCCTAATGGGGTTGTGAATTGGTGTTGTTTATGGCTCGGTATGGTTTCTTGTTTTATGATATTGTGAGCCTATGGAACGGCTCTTGACATGAAATGCTTATATGTGTGTTGTTGAGTTGTGATTGAAGAAAAATAATGAAGCCTTATGGCTGGAAAATTTGGTAAACACAAAGGGCATGCTGCCCGAATTTCTAGGCCGTTTGGTTCTTTTAACTTGGATTTGCCTTTTGGTAGAAATGAAAGGCTTTTGGGTTGTTTGCGCCTAAGTCTTCATGTTACCTTTTTGTTTCCAAGAAAATCATGTTTTCCACCCTTGCATTAGTAATTATTTTGGCGAGGCATACGACTAGTAGTCGAGCCTCATGTGCATTGTGTTTACCCGATTCTGGAAGTAAAACCTTCAATTGGTTTATTTTGATTATTTTAGGGTTTCTTGGCGATTAAGGCCAATCTGAAGTGAAAACTTTTGAAGTTAAGCCGGTGAGTGTACCACTCCCCTCCATTGCTATTTAACTTGATTTCTGCTCTGCAATCTGTTTATTTGTTCGAGACGAGGGTGTACTTTATCACACTCGTTCTCTAGTCTGCTCATATGCCAATTTACTATGCAAAAATTTGAATCTGTTATCTGTGTCTGCATCTGTTCGGATTTCTGTTCGGATTTCTATGACCTACGAGCTCAATCCTGTGGCTAAGTTATTCGAGTCGGGCCGGCAAGGGCCTGGACGATTAGATAACGAACCACGGTAGTCTGTTCGGGGATTTTGGGTATTGAGACCCTTGATTCCGGGTATACTCGAGTATTACCATTTTTGTTCGTTTGAGGTGAGCGGGCCCGGTAAAGGGGTGTTTGGTGGACGGAATTCGGTGATTAGAGGGGTCTACGGACGCATTGGTTCTATATACGTTGACGGAGAGTCAACCGGTTTGGATCAAGTATTGCGCTGGAAATTTGGCTCCTGAGAGCCACCCGTATCCTTCTGATTTGAATCATTGGTTCCTTTGCTTTACATCTGACATGTGTATCTGATTTGTTAAATATGAAATGCCATGATTTTAATGCTATCTGTTTGGTACCTCATTGAGCGCAAGCTCACCCCGTTCTGTTCCTTTTGTTTTCCTTACAGGAAAAATAAATACTTTTGGACTGGATTTGATAATCGGTTGCCGACTTGAGCTAGTTGAACATATCTTTTGTATAGCTCATGTATTAAAACCCTAAGTGTACTTTTTGGGCCGTTTCTCTTTTGATTTGGCAAACCGTGTATATGTATTATCTTTTGAAAGCTTTTGTATGTCATTTTGATTTGTAAACGCTAAAGATCAGATGAAAATGTTTGTTAGCTATTTCGGTTGGGTTCTGACGGGTCGGTTACTATTCATGGCCGGCTCCGGATTTCATCTCATTTTATCTTGGGTTGTTTTACTATTTTGATTTGTTTACGCGAGTTTGTAAGTTCCGGGTTGAAGCGGATAGCTCTAATCTGATCCGTAGTCCTGGCGAGAGCTGGGCAGGCAGTCCGCTAACCCCTTTGGTTCGCCTTAGGGGAAAGTGGGGCTGTTACATGTTAAGTGTAAGAACCCTCACTTAAAAATATAAATTCTCCTAAATCACTTGCATTTCCCTAAGACTAAATCACTTATGATATTTCCTTGCATTGCATTTCATTACCTTTTACTTGAATTGTAACATTTCCTTGAGTTGCCATTATTTTATTTCACCACATGCATTATGACCAAATATCCCTTTTATTATGTGTAAGACTTTATCTAATGGTTTAAGGGTGTTAATTAAGTATTGGAATATTTGGAGGGTAGAAACTTCATTAGTCAAAGATTAAAGGAAGAAATGGCCAAGATTGAGACAAGTGGCCAAACCCTAACCATTCAACTTTTGACCAAAGGAATTAGAGGAAATTTAAACCATTCTTGGCTCCATTTTCTCCTCTTATGGCAAGCCACTTTGAAGCTTCCAAGGGAAGAGAGAAAACTCCATTTTCTTGCTTAGAAACCCTAGCTTGATCCTTGAGCAAAAATCAAAAGTGAAGGAACCTAGTTTAGTTGAGTTAACTATCTTCAAGCCTAGTGTGTGTTTCAAGCTTGGAGCTTTTGTTTTGGTGGCTTTTGGGTGATTCAAGCTTCACTTAAGGAAGGTAAATGATCTTTGAATCTTACCTTAATGGTGTTATATCAAGTGTTTAAAGTTTTAATGGCAAACTAAGAGTTGAATGGATGATATTTGTGGTGAAACTTCTTGAACTAAACAAGTGAAAGTAGGGTTAGTTGTTTTGCATACCATGTGTTTGATATTTTGTCCAAGCTTTGTTTATTGTTTTACTTGATGTATTAACATGTTTTGGACCCCTTTTGAGCTAAGGACAACTCTTGGAATGATGCTTAAGTTAACTATAATGAAAGGATGGAAGTTGGTGATGCAAGTGAACTAGTGGACTGTTTTGCTTTCTCTTGGCTGACCAGTTTTGGAGGGGAGGTTTCTCCTTGATATTTTGGTTCATTTGCACCTTAATTTAGCCTAAGAAACTTGGCTAAACATTGGTTTAAGGTTTGGTGTGAGTTGAAATGGAAATGAAGCAAGTAAAGTGGTTGTTTTAGGGCAAGTTAGTGGACTATTTTGGTTTTCTTTGTTGGCTAGACTGTTTTGGTTTTTTAATCATGTTGTGCATTGCATTTTAAGCTTCAATGGTGCTAGATAACTTGATCCCCTGTATATGAACTCTAGGAGGTTGAATTGGATAAATTTGAGCCAAAACAAGTGAAGTTAGGAAGAAGAAATAGGGCAACTTTATCATGGTATTGAGCTGATCAGAATTGAAAAATCAGCTAATTTCCCTGAATCCCTAGTACTGATAAGAGACGATCTAGAGTTTGAATTTTATACCGTTGGAAATCCCTTCGAGTCTAGTTTCCAACGCCACTAACAGCATGTGATTTTGACATTCCTACAGTGAGATATGGTTGTTTTCTCGAGACTGCGCGGGCGCGACTGTTTTACCCGCGAAGACTACTTTGAACTTAAACGAGATTTTCCTTTTGCTCAACTTTCTTGCACTTGTTAAACTTTTTTTCTTATGACCTTTTACTACATTTTGGGCCTAACTTGCATGGTGAATTGAGTAGATTTAACCACTCACTTGGTCACCTAATGAACTCACATTTGGGTTGGAAATGAACCTAGAATGTTAACGACTTTCACTCGTTGCCCTAGGATTTGGGAAGCAGAGGTGATAGTTATATGCTATATATATGCTTGATTTAGTGAGTTGTTGGCATGGTATGTACATGCTTGAGTTGAGGCTGTTTTATGGTAAGAATGAAGCCTTGAATTGGCTGGAAAAAAAATTGGTAAACACAAAGGAAGTGCTGCTGAAAATTTGTCCGCAGGGAACCTTGGGCAGTCTTAGGAAATCTGTTATATCTTGGTGTAGAAAAGTCAAAATTGAGTTCTGGTTGTCGTGTTTGAAACTAGATTCAGATTACCTTCTACCATGCAAATTTCATAACTTTTCACAATTTCTATGAATATCTGTGATTTTTCAAAGTTGACTGATTTGCCATACATGTTCTGTCTTTTGACTGGATGAAGCAGCAACTTGAGGCTGAAATTTGACTAACTTGTGGACTGAATCTTACAAATGTGTCTTCTGGGAAATTGTAACCCTTTGAGTCCATTTTCTGATGGTATAAAGTTTATAAATTTTGGACTTAAGAAACTTGAGATATGATTTTTCAAATAATGTTACGCAAAAACTGGAAAATTCTATTCTCTTAGAACCGTTTTTACTTTCATTTCCCACTTTAAGGTTGGAGTTGGTAAATCATTTTGGGTATGGTTTATGAGTGGAATTGAGGTTTAAGTGAAAGGAAATGAAGTCTTAGAAACCTTAATTTCTTCATGTATTTTGCCTTTGTATTGCTAGCCTTTTTATATAATATGTGACCACAGGACTCGAGAGAGTTCAAGAGGACGAACCAAGGTTAAAGTGAAGTGTGGCAATTGATTGGTGAGTGTTCCAAGTACATGAAAATATTTACATGGAATGTTTCCTTGCTTGAATAACATGCTTACTTGGTTAAAGTAATTGCTCTTGAATTGATAACCTTTGGGACGAGGTTGTACTTTATCATACTCGATCATTTGTAGTTCACTTCGTGATATTGATATGAAATAAAATGCTTTGCTTACACTTGACTTGTTGGTCACTCGGGTGGTTGTCCCACTGACTTACGTGTTACATGCTCATTGTTGTTAGACAATGCTAGGTACTTGATTTCTTGTCTCATAGGCAAGTGTGTACTTTATCGCACTTGACCTAACTTGTGAGAGCCCGTAATTTGTTTTTAAGTACTAGGTTTTATTTTTTTCTTTTAATTGCACGTTTTTCCACATTTTATTTATTTGAAAATTTGGGAAAATAATTTTTATGAGTAACTATAGTTTTTAGATGATTTTCTAGTATCGAATAGTTTTTGAGAAATTAAGAGCGTATACCGGACGTGGGACCCACTAGTGCAAAAAGTTCGGAAAAATTCGGCAAACTAGGTTAAGTGTTGGATACTGGAATTAATTTACCGGGTGTTAAGAGATAAGTAGAGGATGCTAAGTGGATTGGTATGAGGGAGACAAAAGTTAGGCAAGCATTAAATGAGGTGACAAGTGTCACCATTTGATTGGAGTGACTTGTAAGACTACTATTCCTTTTCTTACCATTGACCAAATAAATCACAAAATTAACCAAAAATTAACCATTTTTCTCTCCTCTTTGGCCGACTCTCTCTCTCAAAAAGAAAGAAAGAAACTCTTCAAGTTTTGCTTCCATTTAGCTCAAATCCATCCAACCAACCATTGAAACTTGCAATTTCTCCATAAAACCTCTTCAATTAGTGTTAGTGAGTTGATTTGTGGAGTTATTTGGAAAGCTAAGAGGACCTATTGCTCCCTCTCTCTTGTTTCTAAGGTGAGTTGTGAAGAACCACCCTCCTCCCTTAATTGATGCTTAAATCATGATTAGTAGTAGTATGAGATGCAAGTTTATGGATTATTTCTTGATTTGTGGTTGAAGTGATGAAGTTTTATTATTTTTGGGGATTTTTCTGTTTTAATATGAACATGATTGTGTGGCTATCTATGATGATTGGAAATGGTATGTAATGACTCTAGAAGGTGGAAAAAGTGGTTAAGTGCAAACAATTGCTGAATTGGAAGAAATTTTGGAAAGTTAGGGTTTGGTTAGGGAACATTCTGTCCAAATTTATAGCTCCTAGTTAGAGGCCGAATTGGCCTTGGCTTAAAACATGACAGTTGTAGGGAATAAAATTTTAGAGGTGCCTGCAAAATTTCAGGTCAATCGGAGTAGCGTAGCTTGAGAAAAGTCGAAATTACCCTTGCTGTTCTGGTTTTACCCGAATTGGAGAATTGCTTCTGTAATTGGTTATTTTGGTTAGGAATGCTTCCGAATTGGTTGTTGAGGCCTTCTGATGAAATTTAGCCCTGTTTCTTAGTTTTCATCTGGTTTTGGAATTTCTGGATTTGGACTTGAATAGCCTGATTTATGATGTTTCCGCTAGAATGCGTTCTGTGAATCTGTTTTTGTGATTCTGGTGTAGTATCTTGCATTTTTGACCTTGTTACACTCGAAAATGGGTTGAGTGACCTTCTGTAATATTGTAGCCCTATCTTTTAGATTCGAAACGGTGGGTCTTGGACCTTCATCCGATAATCGTAGTGCCTTTGGTGCCATTTCCGCAAAATGACGTCAAAAACTGTTTTTTTTCAGGGTTAAAGCGAGTTCCATTTCCGGATTTTTCTGGTTTCCTCTAATGCTTATGTATGCTTATGGAGCCCTATTGTGGTAATATTTGGCATTGGTTTATGACTTGTAATCGAGTCTTATTGTGTTTATTTGAATAGTTTAGGGCTTGACTTTCATATCCGGTCATTTCCTAGCTAAATTTTGTTGTACTTGAATGACTTTAAGCCTAGTGAACGGCTTTTGGAGATGAAATTATTTGTATGAGATGTTGGGACTGATTTGAGGAAATATGAAGCCATTAATGGCTGGAAAATAGGTAAACACAAGGGATTTGCTGTCGAAATTTTACTTGAAGGCTAGTTTTGGTCCAAGTGCTTTTTGCCGCAAAATTTTATAACCCTTTTAGTTTAGTTTTGCGTTTGGTTTATGAAACCCTAGATATTTCCGACCATCAGTCCAAATGCCCCATTTCGCTTTAAAGTCATTTTTATGCACTTTACTCATCATTTATGGGTTTCTTCGATTTCACCTAATTGGTTGTGCTATATTCTTTCTCGTTGAATCTTAGGTTTTGCTCGAGGATAGAAGTGATCGACTGAGTCCCGGCGAGAGTTGGGCAGGCAGTCCACTAACCCCTTTGGTTCGCCTTAGGGGAAGGTGGGGCTGTCACATAACTCGACTAAATTTGTGAACTTTTGTTAAAACATGTGTTAGTTGTTTTGTTACAACTGAAAAGTGGCCAGAATCCAACCACTTTCTGGCCGGATTTCCGACCACTTGACTTGTAAGTGCTGAGCGGTAGTATGTACCACACTCAATCCGAGTGGGAGGTGCCTCTCATCCCGTCTCAGTACTTTTATCCTGATTAAGTTGATTGGAGAGTTATCTCATTGACATTAGTGCTGAGCAATAGTATGTATCACACTCCATCCAAGTGGGAGGTGCCTTTCATCCCGTCTCAGTACCTCTATCCTGTTTTGTCAAGTGGAGTATTCTCTTCTCGACTAATTGATATGCTCAAATATTACCACCACTGTTTATTTCTGAATACGGAGCGTTAAGTGACAACTAACGTCTCCAAACTTTACTGTGTGAGCGTTGGATAACAGCCAACGACTCTAATCTTGATTATCTGAATACTTGGAGCTATAAGTCATATCCTGAATTACTGAATATCTGGGACTATAAGTCCAACCTAGAGTTAGTTGGTTGAATCGGTCAGCAAGGGCTGGGTCGGGGAGATCGACGAACCTTGGGTACTTCTTTGGCGTTTGGGCCCAGTAAGGGGTATATTTGGTGGACGAAAATTGGTGTAAAGTGGAGATCTACGGACATTATACTTTCGTGGTTAACGGAGAGTCAACGGACCTTGATCAAGCTACTGTGGAACTTGCTCTTGAGAGCAACCTATATCCTTTGCCATGAATGTGTTCCTTACTGTAACCTTTTCCATGTTTTATCTAGCTACTTGCGTAATTATATACTGAATTATGATCTCATTGAAGTTGACTTGTTTCTCGATGTCTGGATATACTATCTTGTCTCATATTTTACCTGCTTAGTGACTTGGAACCTCACTGGGCTTTTATCTCATTCCACGCCATTTGTTTTCCTTACAGGGATGAGAACATGAGAGGTTGATTGAGGAAGGCCTCATTTTCTTCTAAGTTTGTTAGTTGCTCATGTGAGCACTGCATAGGTGTCTAGCCAACTTGTTTGGTTTGATTTTTTTTGCAAGTCCAACTCTTTAGCTATATTATAGACTGGGTGGACATTGGAGGTCCATGTATGTATCTATAATGATGGTTGTAATTGATATCGTTTTATTTTGAGGTTCTATTTGTAAATTTTCGTGAATTGTGACTGAGTCCTGGCGAGAGTTGAGTAGGCAGTCCGCCAAACCCTTGGGTACGCCCTAGGGGGAGGAGGGGCTGTCACACATTTCATGCATTTTCGTGGTCAAAAATAGCAATCACAGAGGCATAAGAAAGCTGTCGCGTCATATCAGGGTATTTGAGCAGTCTTGGGAAAATGGCTATAACTCAATGTAGAAAAATCAAAATCGAATGCCTTTGGTTGCGTTTGAAAATAGACTCAAAGAGCTTTCCAACGGTATAAAATTTAGACTCTAATTCATTTTCAATTAACTCCAAAAAATCTGACAACTTGACTGAAAATGCTATCTGAGTTGAGTTTCAGTCCATTTTGCAACTTTCCAACAAGATAACAAGGAAGAAATTAATAGTTTTGGTTCAAATTCAACATACAAGTAAAGAGTGATGTGTTAACTAGTTTCTTGAACAAGAACTTGCCCACAATTATTAAGAAAAAGTGGAAATCAAGGCTGGAATATCTTCCCGTGTTTTGGACAGCAAAGGCAGAGTTTTCCCACAAGAATTTTCCAATCATTTCTCCATCAAATCTTCCCAATTTTCCCATAACAAATCCAAGAACATATCAAACAATATATAGCCAAGATTATTAGCAAGAAAAACCATGAAAATTTGCACATAAACAATCCTTAACAAAAGATCAAACACTTGGTGGACATCGAGATTTCTTCCATTTTCACCAACAAATCACTAGAAATATAATTCAAATCCTCAAGGGTTTCATCAATCATTACCCTAGGATATCAAGAAACAACAATCCACAAATTCTTGGCCAAAATTTTCAAGATTCAAACATACAAAAGACTATCAAGCTTCTTGATATAGGCAACCCTAGGGGAAGACCCTCCTAGAACCTCCCAACCTTGTAATTATCAGAGTTGGATCTTTTCTCCCAACAGAAATTGAACTCGATTGTTCTCATGAACTCAAGACCTCTGACACACAAAGGTAATCAGCAACCTTAAGCAAATAAGGATGGATGAAGCGACACCACGATTAGGGAACAAGCTAATCGATAAAGTCTGATTTGAATCCTAAGTCATGAACTCAAGAATTCAAGAGTAAGTTCGATTAAGAACTTGAAGGAAAATTCCTCACGATTTCTGGTTGTAATAATCTGTCTTTTACTCTTACAAGAGGTGCATTTTTATAGGCTAAAACTAGGGCAAAAATCCGGCCCACATAAACCTGAAAGAAATTCGGTCCGCATAAAGAGCTTAAAGAACCAGCTCTTTAAGGCTTTTCGATAAGGCCCAATAAGTAATAAAATACTCAACGCCTAACAACTACTAAACTAGGTAGTCCTTAAACAACTACCAACTAAGCTAACAAGTATGAGATCATTCCTTCACTTCAAACGTGCAAGTGAACAAAGTAACTTCATGGTCCATCAAGTCTTCAAACCTAGCTTGCTCCCTGCTTGTATGGTGAATGATCAAGGCTCGTAAAGCTTCCTTCACCTTCTTGGTTCTTGATCTTGTCATCGGACCACCAATATTGATCAAAGGGTCCTTGACCCAAGGTTGAAGTTGTTGCGCACCCGTACTTGCATCATTCCCTCCCTCCTCGAAAGGATTCGTCCTCGAATCTTCAAAGTCTGTATCAAAATCAAAAGGGGATAGGTCAGACACATTAAAAGATGCGCTTATGCCATACTCACTTGGAAGTTCCAATTTGTATGCATTGTCATTGATCCTCTCTTGAACTTGAAAAGGTCCGTCGCCTCTTGGATGTAACTTGGTCCGTCGAGATGCTGGAAACCTTTCCTTCCTCATGTGCACCCAAACCCAATCACCAGGTTCGAATACAACATGCTTTCTTCCCTTATTCGCATGTTGTGCATATTGCGCATTTTTCTTTTCAATCTGAGCTCGGACTCTCTCATGCAAGGTCCGAACAGCCTCTGCCTTTTTGACACCATCTGCGCTTAAACACTCATCAACAGGAATAGGTGATAAATCTAGAGGGGTTAGCGGCTGAAACCCATAAACAATTTCAAAAGGAGAATGATTAGTAGTAGAATGAGTGGTTCGGTTATATGCAAACTCAGCGATAGGCAAACATTCTTCCCACTTCTTCAAGTTCTTTTGAACAATGGCTCGAAGTAGAGCACCAAGGGTTCGATTGGTTACCTCGGTTTGACCATCCGTTTGCGGATGACTAGAAGTAGAAAATAGCAACTTCGTTCCCAACTTTCCCCAAAGGGATTTCCAGAAGTAGCTTAAGAATTTCACATCCCTATCACTTACAATAGTACGCGGTACCCCATGCAATCTAACCACGTCCTTGAAGAATAAATCAGCAACATGGCGCGCATCACTTGTTTTCCTACAAGGGATAAAATGAGCCATTTTAGAAAATCTATCCACTACAACAAAGATACTATCCATACCTGTAGAAGATCTTGGTAAACCAAGCACAAAATCCATGGATATGTCTGTCCAAGGAGCATGAGGTACGGGCAGAGGAGTATACAATCCATGAGGGTTACTCCTTGACTTTGCCTGCTTACACTTTAAACACTTATCACAAATGTTAGCAATGTCACGCCTCATTTTAGGCCAATAGAAATGCTCATGCAAAATGTCAAGAGTTTTATCAATACCGAAATGCCCCATCAACCCTCCGCCATGGGCTTCTCTAACAAGTAATTCCCTAAGTGAACAGTTGGGAATACATAGGCGATTTTCTTTGAACAAGAAGCCTTCATGCCTATAAAACCTTTGAAATGCAGCATGTTCACAAGCTTGAAACACATTAGAAAAATCAGCATCATGTGCATACAAGTCTTTAATGTGCTCAAACCCAAGTAACTTAGTGCTCAGGTTAGTGATCAAGATATACCTTCTAGACAATGCATCCGCAACGACATTATCTTTTCCCTTCTTATACTTAATGATATATGGAAAGGAATCAATAAATGCAATCCATTTCGCATGTCTTTTATGCAACTTACCCTGCCCCTTAAGAAATTTAATTGATTCATGATCAGTATGTATCACAAATTCCTTAGGCATAAGATAATGCTGCCACACTTCAAGAGCACGCACAACAGCATACAATTCTTTATCATAAGTAGGGTAATTAAGAGCTCCCCCACTCAACTTCTCACTGAAATATGCCAAGGGCCTATTATTTTGATGTAAAACAGCCCCGATGCCAATCCCACTAGCATCACATTCAACTTCAAACGTCACATCAAAATTAGGCAAAGCAAGAATAGGTGCTGAAGTTAACAAATCTTTAAGCTTATTAAATGACTCTTCTTGCTCTTTTCCCCATTGAAACCCCACATTCTTTTTAATTGTCTCATTCAAAGGTGCTGCAATAGTACTAAAGTCTTTAACAAATCTCCTATAGAAACTTGCAAGACCATGAAAAGACCTTACTTGAGACACAGTGGTTGGAGTCGGCCACTCTAAGATGGCTTTTACCTTGGCGGGATCAACACGTATGCCATTTGCACCAACAATATATCCAAGGAAATTAACTTCAGGAGTGCAGAAGACACATTTTTCCATGTTAGCAAACAACCTATTTTCACGCAAGGCACTTAAAACAAGTCGCAAATGCTCAACATGTTCATCTAAAGACTTGC
>NW_020863408.1:0-54442 GCF_003713205.1 Coffea eugenioides | reverse complement strand
ATCTAAAGGCAATCTTTCAAAAATTCTCAGGTAATATTTAAACATAGCTTCTCGTCGAAGCCCCATCATAACGCGATCCCGTAGTCAAGCCCAGAGGAGTCGTGTAAACATGAGTTCACAACCGGAACAATCGGATAGGTCTGCTACTACCGCCCAGCCTGAGACTGTGAGTTTGGGGGTTCAGCTAACTGAAATGCTTACTAAGTTCGGTGAGATGGCTACCGAGATGGCAACCCAAAGGAAGTTGATTGATGAGCTAATTAGCAGCGGAGTTCAACCTGAGCCTGTACCTGACGGGCAGCCTGAGCCAGAGCCATTTGTCATCCCTCCGACTCAAACCACCGTTACTCCACCTTTCCTTATTCCATCCGAAGGAACTTTCACTTATCCATACCCTTACCCTCCTAATCCTTCATTTTTTCCTACTTACATACAAGGCCCACAACCCCAAGCTACTTCAAACATACCACCAGAGCTACATACTTTTTATCACACTGCTGCTGAGCCATTCCTACCCGACCATATTGTTCAAATCAAGCCAGAAATGGGGGAATCTTCAGCTCCCGTTGATATAAAGCTGCTCAAACGCCTTGACCGTTTTGATGAGTTTATGAGGAAGAGTCAGGGTTTGAACAAACAAGGAGTGCTGGACTATGATGAGCTTTGTCTCTTCCCAAATGTACAATTGCCTGAGGGGTACAAAACTCTGAAGTTTAATAAATACGATGGCACGGGCAATCCCAAGACACACCTCCGATTGTTCGCCAACAAGTTGGGTAGGCCAACAGATGATGAAAATCTGCCTTTGAGGCTATTCCTAGAAAGTCTGGAGGGGGATGCACTCGACTGGTATTCCAAGCTGAAACCCGAAGAAGCAAAGACCTGGCTGGACCTATCCAATGCGTTTGTAAGGCAATACGAGTATAATTGCGAGCTGGCTCCAACACGAACCACGTTGGAAGGGATAAAGAGGAAGCCATCTGAAGATCACAAGACTTATGCCAAAAGGTGGAGGAAAATAGCTGCAAAAGTCGAGCCACCAATGACTGAGGACGAAATCATACGAACTTTCATTAAGGCACATGATCCGCCGTACTTTGAAGAAATTTTTCGCATGACTGGATGTTCGTTTGCCGCTATTGTCAATAAGCTTGAAGAATATGATGATTTCGTGAAGGCTGGAAAGATTGTTAATGTGTCTACCCTCAAATCGCAGTTGGATGCTTTGCAAAGCCAAGGTAGTAATGGGAAGAAGCAACAATCCAAAAAGCAAGAGGGGGAAACTGCTTTTGTCTGGGATCGAAACCCTATCTCAAAGCCCAGGCCTCGACAATACCATACCTACTCAAACCCTTACCCTTACTATTCAAACCCTCCTCCTGTTTATCACACCAATACCATTCATCCTCGACCTCACCCTAATTACACCAGTCCGCCTACAGTTCCTTTCCAAATATCTCAACTCAACTTCCAACAAGTTCGACCCCGACCTCTCTACAATCAACAATTTCCCCGACCAAACAGACCCATCTACAACTACCCCCAACATACTGAAACCCACGATCAAAATCGTTCTCGAACATTCACCAATTTCGGCCGGCCTTTGGACCGATTATATGAACAATTAAAAGCCGCCGGTAAAATCGGCGAAATTCCCCCTCCAGCTTACCCTCATGGTATCTCTGGCGGATATAACCCACAGTACACTTGTGCCTATCATTCGGGAGCACCTGGCCACCCAACTGTTGATTGTAGAGCACTTAAACAGAAAGTCCAAGAAATGATTGAGGCGGGGGAAATATTGATTAGAAGAAGTGCAGAACAAGGACCGAACATAAGTACAAACCCCTTTCCCGAACACAAAGACGCCTTTGAGGCATCCACCTCCAAAGACGAAATTTGAAAGTCCTGAAGGAGTTTTACACAATTTGGATGGCCGAGTATCTTCCCTCTCGAAGGGAATTTCGGTAAATCTAGGGGTTGTTATTTACTAAAGTTCTCGAAAACTTTTTCTTGCATATGTGAATAGCTTAATGAAAGCGTCTTTTTGCAATTAAGTTTTGTCTAGTTTTTGCTTCGATTTGGAGTTTCATGAAATGCACAATTTGTTTTATTTGTTTATTTGATTATTGTTCTGAATTTTTTTAATTCTTTGAGATGGCCAAAGATGAAATTATTTGATCCTTTGAATATCACTGTTCTGGAATCTGATGTAGCCCTTCATTGAAAACCCCTTCATTAAAAATCCTTTCGTTGAAAATCCCTTTCTTGGGAAAGCCTTCATTGAGAAAGCCATTGAAAACCCCTCCATTAAAAATTCCTTCATTGAGAAATCTCTTCTTTGAGAGACCCCTTCATGGAGAAAGCCTTCATCGAAAAAGCCTTCATTGAGAAATTCCTTCATTGAGAAAATCCCTTTCCTGCCAGGTTGGAAGCCGATTGGTTAAAGCAGCAGCATCAACGATTGATTCTGATTGATGAAAAGCAGTTGAATGCTATGTGCCATGGCTAATGTTACCAAAACGCATGGCCTGTGTTCATAACAAAAAGGTCCGCCACCGATCCTTTGAAGAGAGGAACAAAGTGCTAAAGTGATTTTGCTAATGAAAGATGAAGTCAAAGGTGAATTTGTTTCAAATTGGCAAGGGCCATTCATTGTTCAAAAGGTATTGCCTGACGGAGCACACATTTTGGCAGGGATGGATGGACGAACATCCCCTCAACCTATCAACTCGGACATGCATAAGAAGTTCTTTATTTGATTATGCAAATTTCTTTTAGGAAATCATGCAAGGGGCGAGGCAAAAGTCAGGCCATTTTCCTTTCCAATCAAAACATTTCATCCCTAGTCATCCCCTTTGAGCTATCAGAACAATAATTTTCGTTTGATAACCCCTGAGAATTGCAAACCCCACACTGGGGCAAATTCATTTTGAAAAAGAGATGATCAGAAAGAAAAGGCAAACCCCACACTGGGGCAAATTTATGTTGAAAGAGAGATGAAAAGAAAAAGAGAACCCCACATTGGGGCAAATTTAGTTTTTGAAGAAAAATTGTAAAAGTAAAAAAAATGCAATGAAAAACACAAAGAGAAGAATTCAATCAAACTGGGGCAAATTCCCCTCAATTTTGTTCAAAATTTGGAGATGATCTCAAAATGATGCAATTTCAGGTTATTTCACACCTCTCATCAAATTTGCTTTCAAACCTCAACTTTTCTTGAAAACACCCCACCTGACCCCATTACAAAAGCCCAAAGTCCTGGCTTTCGTCACTTGTTGTATTTCTATTGGGAAGTTTGCTAATCAACTGCCAAGTGATGTCCATGGTGCCTTCGCTTAAGTTTATAAGGGAAGCGCATTTTACTGATGTCAGCATTTTTTCAACTTACACTCCTGAGACGATTATGGTTGAGCTCTTCCATTGCTTCCTTAGGTGAAAACCCGAAAGGGCACCTCAAAAGAAAGAAAAAAATAGAGAAAAAAAAAAGGAAAAAAGGAAAAACAAAACAAAAACAAAAGGGTGGGGGCAACCTTGGTGAAAACCCGAAAGGGCGCCAAGGTAAGGTTTTTTGCAGTAAGCGAGCACGAGGAGGAACGGCTGGCGACCTGGTTCATGTGGATTTCTCCTCATTTTTGTTATACTTCTGCCAATACTGAATCCCAGAACAAGGATACCCAGAGATTCAAATTTGACATCTGTTGGCCAAAGCTGTGTCATTTTGTAAAACATTCTTTTGCAAATACATTCTTAGGAAACTCATTTTTTCCAAATTACTTGCATTCATGGCATTTTTTTGTAGAATTTAAGCTACCTCATTCTTTATCATTGAATTGTGGTGAATGACAATCCCCGTGGTTTATTGCAAAAAGTATGCTTGGATTCAGTCATCTTTTGGGAACAGTTGAAATTCAGCCAAGCCAGCTACACAGACTTCGCAATATAGCAAAGCACATACCGGGTCAGTT
This sequence comes from Coffea eugenioides, assembly GCF_003713205.1. NCBI lineage: Eukaryota > Viridiplantae > Streptophyta > Magnoliopsida > Gentianales > Rubiaceae > Coffea > Coffea eugenioides. The sequence continues at coordinate 50,474 of NW_020863408.1, read as the reverse complement.
TGAAAATCGGAAAAGCCTCAGGGTGAGAAATCCAACTCAATCGGCTGCCGCAGCAAAAGTTGATAAAGGTGTCGAAAGACTCATGTTTACACGATTCTCGAAGGAAAACGGATCAAATGGTGGTGGCAATTTCTTTGTTTTTTCTCTTTCACAGGGAAAATTGCATGCACAGATGAAAGTAATCACGCCTCGCACTGGAATTGGTGTCGGGAAGAGTCCTCCAGTAAACAAAGGCAGATTTGAAAATGTTGCAAGCAAATTTGATCAAAAGGTGCAACAACATGGCGATACAGAATCAACTATGGGCTCAATTTGCAAAAATTCATCATACTGGGGCAAAATTCATTTTTTGGAAAGATTCTCAAAAGTCAAAAAGAAAAGCAAAAAGAAAAAAAAATCATCAATCATCAATCAAAAATCAAATCAAGTTTTATCACGGCAGGCTCGGGTTTAATCCCACTGTCCGATTGTCAAAGCATTTCATTTTTCAGCTACTGGAGCGTGGGTTAGTCCCGCCAGTAAGCATTTCATTTTTCACCATTATTGGAACGTGGGTCAGTCCCGCCAGAGAGCATTTCATTTTACATCGCTACTGGAGCATGGGTTAGTCCCGCCAGTAAGCATTTCATTTTTCACAGTTACTGGAGCGTGGGTTTGTCCCGCCAGTAAGCACTCCGCTTATATCACGTTGGAGCTGGGTTTTATCCCGCCAACTTCGGCAGAACTGGGTTCTATCCCGCTGACCGCTTATATCACGTTGGAGCCGGGTTTTATCCCGCCAACCTCGGCAGAACTGGGTTCTATCACGCTGACCGCTTATATCACGTTGGAGCTGGGTTTTATCCCGCCAACCTCGGCAGAACTGGGTTCTATCCCGCTGACCGCTTATATCACGTTGGAGCTGGGTTTTATCCCGCCAACCTCGGCAGAACTGGGTTCTATCCCGCTGACCAATTCATTACACTGGGACATATCTTTGGATAATTTTCCAGGCAAGTCTTATACAGTTTTTTCGTACATACCAGTACTTCATTTACATCGCCACTAGCCGTGGGTCAATCCCACTAGTGCGCATTTCATTTTACTTAGCCACTAGCCATGGGTTAGTCCCACTAGTGAGCATTTCGTTTTGCCACTGAACATGGGTCAGTCCCACCAGTGAGCACTCGATTTTAAATTTCATGTTGGGGTCAGTCCCCTCGGGTCAGTCCCGATTTTAAATTTCATGTTGGGGTCAGTCCCGATTTAAGTTTCGTGTTCGGACCATGTCCCGTTTTTACTAATTCTTGTCGCGGCTCCAAATCCCGTTTAAATTCCTGTTTGTTGGAATCATTTTGCAGCCAAATAACACAGGTAAGTATTTGGTGTCTACTTCTTTGTCTCAAGTTTTTTCAAAACTCAAACAAAGAGGGGCAAACTGTAGACACCAAATTTTTGGTTTCGAATTTTATTTCTAAAATTAGTTTAATTTTGGATTTATTTGTTTCAATTTTAGATTTATGTTGGTCGATTCCTGGTTCGTGTCTCTTATTGTATTTTAATTAGTTTACAAGCATTTATTTTATCTACTAATTTGATTGAAAAGAAAAAAAAAAGAAGAAAAAAGAAAAAAAGAATTATTACTAAGATTAGCGTTTTTGTTCTATTTTTCTATTTTTAGTCAATTTTACTTAATTTGTTTTTATTATTATTATTATTATTGTTTATTAATCGTTTGATTTTTTGGAAAAAAGAAAAAAAAAAGGAAAAAGAAAGAAAGATAGATACGCGGCATGCAAGCTGCGTATTGTCGCAGCTTGCAAGGAAGGACTGGTGAGCCCCTTGGGTTGCAAATATAGAAGAAAGGACTGAAGGTTTAGGGTTATGATTTCCCATATAAAAAGAAAAAGAAAAGGGGAGCCGCAAGGAGGAGGAGGGCGTGAGATGGCTGGGAAAAAACAGAGAGTAGCGGCGGGGGATAGTTAGAGAGAACTGAGAGAGAGTTAAGAGGGTTAGGAAGGTGACGGCTGATAAGGAGAGTGAGGCTACGGGAGGAAAACAGAAAAGCTGAGAAAGCCAAGAAACAGCGGAGAGCTTCATGGGGTTTGTTCACGGTTGAAAGGAAATGCAGAGCTAGGTAGAGAGAGGAGGGTTTTGACGTCGGATGAGAGCTGAGGTTGGCGGCTGGGCTGAAAAAAAAGGGGCTGAGTGAGCAGCGGCTAGAGTAGAGGAGGACAAGAGCCGAACGAGTAGTTGCAGAAGGAAGAAGAGAACGGGCAAGAAAATCCTGGGAAAAGCTACGATCTTTGTGGGCAATTCTGGTGCAGATATAGTTTGAAGGATATTGCCATTAGCAAGGGAGTTTTTCCAGTTTCGTTGAGTTCTCACAGGAGCTTTGCTCTGCCATTCAAGCACTGTTCTGCTGTCTAAAGGAGTAAAGGTAGCATTTTTCTATTTTTCTTCATTTATGCATCATGGAATTTCCTCATGCCTGCTGTTTGCTTGATTGACCGCCCTAAAGAGGCAATCTTGAAGAAAAAAGGAGTCCACCCTATGGCTGTTGCCTTCAAAAGGAATCCAGGCCCTTTGGCTGTTGTTTCCGTATGTTCATAGCATTGTTTTTTCGAAAATGAAGGGCTTAGGTAACAAGTTTTTCATCTCCTCGTTGGTCTAGGATCTGGTCTATAGAATTTGTAGATTTGATAATAAAATCTTGCAGCAGTTACAAATTTTCCTGGTTTTTGTGTGCTTTTTGTGTGCTTGTTTGGTGTTTTAACAAGGATGTTTGCCGCCTAAAAATATGAAGAAATGCTTGATGATCCTCCTGTTTGAGTTAGCTTTGCCTTGGACTGAGTTGCGTGCATGAAGTTTGCTGCAACTAGCGTAAGATTCTCGGCTTGCTGCAGCAGTGAGGCTTGAAATTCTCACCCGTAGCTTGGAGTCTATGGTCTGGATTGTAGTTGTTTGTGTAGTTTCATGTCTTGCTTTTAGCAGTAAAATGTTGATTTGTGCATTTTTGCTAGTTTGGGATTCCTTTGCATGATGTATGTGATCAATGAGAAAAGGAAAAACTGTTGTGCTTAAAACATGCATGCTGCCGCAAGTCCCTTTCTTTTTTCTTGTCATTGGTGCTGCAATTTTTGTCCTGCAACAGCTCTTGAAATTGGTTTTAGATATCCTTTGCTTGTTTCATTTGGGTGCTGAAGGGATGAGAGGGAAGGTTTGGTGTTGATGTTTGTGTGTTTGTTTAAGGAAAAGCTTGAAGCATGCCAAATGGTTGCTAGAAAACGCATTTCAACTTGCCAAACCAGTTTTATACGTTTTTCCAGATTTTTCAACTTGCCGAATGCATTTCATTTTTTGCACTGGATCTTGCTAAGTTTTCTGTTTGTTTGGATGATGGTTTGCTGTCTAGTTTAAAGCCTTGTGTTTGGGTTTGAAATCTGAATTGGAAAAACAAGTTTTGTGTTTGGGTTGTTTGTATGAACGTGAATTCGGCGAAATGAGTAGCAAGCACAGAAACTATATTGCTGAGAGTCTCCATTGCAGAAATCTTCTTCGTGCATGCATGGAATAATTCTTCAAAATTGCCTCTTAACCCCCCCCCCAAGTCTCTCCTTGTTCCACTAGGACCCAAGTAATTGAAAATTTTCATCAATTTGGTCCTTGGTAATTTTAATTTGTGCAACTTCATTGCTTGTTTGCTTCAATTAACTACCATGCTTTGTTTAAATTGCGCTTAAGTCATGACTTTAGGGACTTTATGATCAAGTGAGCTTTGTTTTGCACATTTCTTTTAATTTTTCTTAAATAAAGTGGTACCTTGACCTTTTTATTGTTTTGAAGCCATTTTACTTCATTTGATTACCATCGCAAGGGAGGTATAACTTCTTTTATCTTTTTTGTCTCTCCTATGTGATCCAACGTGTTATGTGAATATGCATGTCTACTTCGCTTTTCTTGCCTTTCCTTAATTCCTTGCATTTATTTCATTTACTTTTGCTTTATTGAAGTTATTCATTATGGGGTATGTGTACACCTCTTGGCTTGTAATAGATAGGGCTTGGTGAGCAATTTGGTCCATTTTCCCCTTCCCCTTTGTTTTAGTTAGCAAATGTAATAGATTCATTAGCTTGGTTGCATGCCTATGTGTTATGTGTTAAGTGCTTTATTAGGCTCTTGCATCTAGTCGAGCATGCTAAGTGTTACGTGTTTATGAGTGTTTGGCATGTCTATTTGCTTTCCATAGCCATGAACGAATATGATGGATGAATGCACGTCACCACACTAGTCCAACGCTAGTAGTGGCCCATTTTCCCGTCACCGCACTAGTCCAACGCTAGTTGTGGTTCTTTGTTCCGTTTCCACTAGTCCAATGCTAGTAGGAATTCATAGAAAGGGCTAGTCCAACGCTAGACCCAATAGGCCGTCCCTTTTCGTTAGTGCATACTTGCATGTTTACTACATTTCATGCATTTTCCTTAGTTTTTATCATTTGGCATGCTCCTCGAACCCCTTTTCCCCTCATTTTAGGATTTTTACACCTCATGCTAGTCATAGGGTACATTTGTTTGAAGAGTCCCCTTTCGATAAGGGAAACGAGCGAGTGTGGCTCCAAAATAGCCTTAGCACGCTAGTTCTCCTTTCTAATCAAAGGGAAAATTAAAGTCACAAAGTTAGGAGTCCCCGTACCCATTTTGCTTGCATTCCTCTAGGGTTCATGCATTTCATTTATTCGCTATCCTATACACTTCTACCTTAAATTCTATCCCTTTTTTCACATTCTCACTTCACACTACTTTTGGACGTTTTCACTTCACTCACACACATGCACTTTATGTTATTTTCACATTATCATTCTTTACTCACCTTACCTTGTAAATACATTTGCACACCTTCACTTACATCCTATTATTTTTATCACTTTTCTCACTTCACACAAACTCACATTTTCACATGGCATGCATTCCACTCATTTTTACATCATTTAGGATTATGTGTGACCTCTCCAAAGGATCATTATTGGGCTTCACAATTAATGTGATTGGCACCACTCAACCTTCGAAGAGAAATTTCCCCCATGTCCCCCTAGGTCTAGGTTTTTGCATTCATATAGTCATATCCAACACGCGATACATACCTTGGGTAGAAAAATTAGGAAAAGTTGGGTTAAGTCACGCAACTAGCCTTGGCTAGGGTGAGGGAGTGCCTTAGGCCTTGCCTTTGCCTTCTCCCTTATCAAATGTGACCCCCGATCCCTTTTTTTGGTTACGTAGACCCAAAAGTTCTTTAAAAGGGTTTATTTACTTTTTTTCATTCAAAAAACAAAAAATCATTTTTGGGTGACTTGGTACACCCTAACTCTATACCAAGTGGCGACTCCATTTTCATTAAAAAACCTTTTTTTGAACTTTGTTTGGCCAAATCGTCGCATTCTTAAGTCCCATGGCCTTTTACTTTTCATTTCGCACACGTTCACATGTATATCATACACACTACTCACTCTCACACACACTCACACTCACATCAAAAAGTGGGGCGCGACAGTTGGCGACTCCACTGGAGACTTCCTTAGTGGGTCCAAGCATTTGATTTAGATATTCTTTTCCTTTTTCTACCCTTTTATGCATTGCATTTGGATATTAGGGTTGCATTTTCCATTTTAGGACTTTTTGACTCGCGCGCGTATCAAACTACTCCCTCACTCACGTATGTATGATTGGTTGTTTGGATGTATATTTTACTTGTTTTATCTCGCGCTTTGCATTGCATTTGGGTGGGGGAACATACCCTAGAGCCTCGCGTTGGTTCTTGATCCCTCCCCTCCAAACGAGCACTAGCATACGTGCATACGCTTTAATTTTTCGTCCCTCATTTATTTTTCTTTTAGTGGCTTGTCACGCCACTCCACCCTGTTAGGATTTTAGGCGACTCGCTTGGATGTGTGATCGTGACACGACGTGTGCGTAGCACGATCCGAGGGGTCACTTAATCTTCCGCTTTAAGCTTTGGGTTAATAGCCTTTAGCTTTTAGTCGAAGGTTGAGGATTTTTGATAGATTCACTCAGACATGTAGCCGTAACACGACGTGTGCGTAGCAATGTCTGGGGAATCGCTCGAGCCACCGACAAAGAACCTTGGGATTGATGACCCTTGGTTTCCAAGTCTGAAGGCTCGGGGACCTGAAACCTATCGAGTCTAGCTGCATTAGTGAGCCAATACCTCATGCATCCATGATAGTTTACCTAGGATAGCGTCTGCCTTACCCTATTAGGGACACTATTCACGAGGGGAGGGGTCCAACCCCTTTCTCCCTTTTATTGCTTTATTTCTTTGTGTTGATTTCGTTGCTACAATGTGTTATGTGTATTTATCTGGCTGAACTAACTTTTCTTGATTTTGTGTCCCCATTGCATTCACAAACCCTAGCAAATAAGAGGTCTGGGATGACCTTCTTTTAGAACCTACCCTTGTAGATAGGCTATTGCACGTTTAAGAAATTTTGGTATATTTTGTTCATAAATGAATAATGCCATATCATTTTAGGCCTACCCTGGCAAATAAAGGGTCCCTTAGATCATGTTGCATTTCAAATTGCATATTTTACTGCTTTAATAAACTGGCATCATGCATAAACCCTAGAAAGGGAATGCCATTTAGGGGATCCCCCGTTAGGAATAACCACCTTGTGTCTCGGATACTTAATCCAAGGAGACTTGCACGTTTACACTTTGTACCATCCAAAGGAGTAGTGCACAAGGTAAGGTAGGATCCGATCATAGAGCGATCTTTGGAATATGAGCGTCTAATAATCACTTTGTGGCCATTTTATCAAATTGGTAAAAATCCCTTGCAAAAAGGACATTAATTGGAACAAATTCACCAATATTTCCTCACTAATGAGACGATAAATAAGTTGAGGCCAAAATTTGATTATTTGAAGGCTCATAGACTAATGCATCAAGCCATTCAGTCCATTGGATCATTTGATTCCTCAATTTCATCCAGTCCATTTTATCAATTTGTTCATTTTTAGGGCAACCTAGTCGATTTTGAATTCATTTGACTAGTTTATCCATTTTAGGGTAATCTAGTCGATTTTTGAATAAATCACCAATTTCATTCAATTCATTTGATTAGTTAGGGCAATTTTGTCGATTTTCGATAAATCATCAATTTCGTCTGGTTCATTGGACCAGTTTGCCCTTTTAGGGTGATCTGGTCAATTTTGAATAAATTCTCGATTTCATTCAATTCATTTAACCAATTTCATTTTTTAGGATGATCGGTCAATTTTGAATAAAATTCTTAATTTCGTTCAATCAAGTTCCTTTTTAGGATGATCCGGTCAGTTTTGAGTAAATTTCACTCAATTCATTTGACCCGTTTCCCTTTTTAGGGTAATTCGGTTAATTTTAAATAAATTGTCAATTTCATTCAACCCGTTTGACCAATTAGGGTTTCGATATCGAATTCCAAATTGGGAAATCTAGTCGATTTTTGAGAAAACCATCCATTGTATCCAACTATTTGATCAGTTGGGGTTTTGACTCATGCTTCACTGAGAAAATTTGTCAACGAATTCCAATCTCTTCGATAGGAGGTTCGTCAAGGTCAATCCCGTGCGTTTTGTAAATCAAAGGTGATCAATCTATTCGGACGTTGTCCTCATTTTGACAAATCTCTCGTCACTCCAATTGACCAAATTCTCTCAAAATTATTTTTCACTCAATGAGTTGATCAGATCCATCAGGTATGGTATAGTGCCTACTCTGGAGGATTGCATTTCATTCTAGGCCTACCCTTGGCACAAAAAGGGTTCCCCCATAGGACATGCATCCGAATTTTCTGGATATCTACTAACTCTTGCCTTTTTCTTTTCCTTTTTTTTATTTTCTTTGGAATAATTAAGCGAGGGTTGAATCTAAAGGCAATCTTTCAAAAATTCTCAGGTAATATTTAAACATAGCTTCTCGTCGAAGCCCCATCATAACGCGATCCCGTAGTCAAGCCCAGAGGAGTCGTGTAAACATGAGTTCACAACCGGAACAATCGGATAGGTCTGCTACTACCGCCCAGCCTGAGACTGTGAGTTTGGGGGTTCAGCTAACTGAAATGCTTACTAAGTTCGGTGAGATGGCTACCGATATGGCAACCCAAAGGAAGTTGATTGATGAGCTAATTAGCAGCGGAGTTCAACCTGAGCCTGTACCTGACGGGCAGCCAGAGCCAGAGCCATTTGTCATTCCTCCGACTCAAACCACCGTTACTCCACCTTTCCTTATTCCACCCAAAGGAACTTTCACTTATCCATACCCTTACCCTCCTAATCCTTCATTTTTTCCTACTTACATACAAGGCCCACAACCCCAAGCTACTTCAAACATACCACCAGAGCTACATACTTTTTATCACACTGCTGCTGAGCCATTCCTACCCGACCATATTGTTCAAATCAAGCCAGAAATGGGGGAATCTTCCGCTCCCGTTGATATAAAGCTGCTCAAACGCCTTGACCGTTTTAATGAGTTTATGAGGAAGAGTCAGGGTTTGAACAAACAAGGAGTGCTGGACTATGATGAGCTTTGTCTCTTCCCAAATGTACAATTGCCTGAGGGGTACAAAACTCCGAAGTTTAATAAATATGATGGCACGGGCAATCCCAAGACACACCTCCGATTGTTCGCCAACAAGTTGGGTAGGCCAACAGATGATGAAAATCTGCCTTTGAGGCTATTCCCAGAAAGTCTGGAGGGGGATGCACTCGACTGGTATTCCAAGCTGAAACCCGAAGAAGCAAAGACCTGGCTGGACCTATCCAATGCGTTTGTAAGGCAATACGAGTATAATTGCGAGCTGGCTCCAACACGAACCACGTTGGAAGGGATAAAGAGGAAGCCATCTGAAGATCACAAGACTTATGCCAAAAGGTGGAGGAAAATAGCTGCAAAAGTCGAGCCACCAATGACTGAGGATGAAATCATACGAACTTTCATTAAGGCACATGATCCGCCGTACTTTGAAGAAATTTTTCGCATGACTGGATGTTCGTTTGCCGCTATTGTCAATAAGCTTGAAGAATATGATGATTTCGTGAAGGCTGGAAAGATTGTTAATGTGTCTACCCTCAAATCGCAGTTGGATGCTTTGCAAAGCCAAGGTAGTAATGGGAAGAAGCAACAATCCAAAAAGCAAGAGGGGGAAACTGCTTTTGTCTGGGATCGAAACCCTATCTCAAAGCCCAGGCCTCGACAATACCATACCTACTCAAACCCTTACCCTTACTATTCAAACCCTCCTCCTGTTTATCACACCAATACCACTCATCCTCGACCTCGCCCTAATTACACCAGTCCGCCTACAGTTCCTTTCCAAATATCTCAACTCAACTTCCAACAAGTTCGACCCCGACCTCTCTACAATCAACAATTTCCCCGACCAAACAGACCCATCTACAACTACCCCCAACATACTGAAACCCACGATCAAAATCGTTCTCGAACATTCACCAATTTCGGCCGGCCTTTGGACCGATTATATGAACAATTAAAAGCCGCCGGTAAAATCGGCGAAATTCCCCCTCCAGCTTACCCTCATGGTATCTCTGGCGGATATAACCCACAGTACACTTGTGCCTATCATTCGGGAGCACCTGGCCACCCAACTGTTGATTGTAGAGCACTTAAACAGAAAGTCCAAGAAATGATTGAGGCGGGGGAAATATTGATTAGAAGAAGTGCAGAACAAGGACCGAACATAAGTACAAACCCCTTTCCCGAACACAAAGACGCCTTTGAGGCATCCACCTCCAAAGACGAAATTTGAAAGTCCTGAAGGAGTTTTACACAATTTGGATGGCCGAGTATCTTCCCTCTCGAAGGGAATTTCGGTAAATCTAGGGGTTGTTATTTACTAAAGTTCTCGAAAACTTTTTCTTGCATATGTGAATAGCTTAATGAAAGCGTCTTTTTGCAATTAAGTTTTGTCTAGTTTTTGCTTCGATTTGGAGTTTCATGAAATGCACAATTTGTTTTATTTGTTTATTTGATTATTGTTCTGAATTTTTTTAATTCTTTGAGATGGCCAAAGATGAAATTATTTGATCCTTTGAATATCACTGTTCTGGAATCTGATGTAGCCCTTCATTGAAAACCCCTTCATTAAAAATCCTTTCGTTGAAAATCCCTTTCTTGGGAAAGCCTTCATTGAGAAAGCCATTGAAAACCCCTCCATTAAAAATTCCTTCATTGAGAAATCTCTTCTTTGAGAGACCCCTTCATGGAGAAAGCCTTCATCGAAAAAGCCTTCATTGAGAAATTCCTTCATTGAGAAAATCCCTTTCCTGCCAGGTTGGAAGCCGATTGGTTAAAGCAGCAGCATCAACGATTGATTCTGATTGATGAAAAGCAGTTGAATGCTATGTGCCATGGCTAATGTTACCAAAACGCATGGCCTGTGTTCATAACAAAAAGGTCCGCCACCGATCCTTTGAAGAGAGGAACAAAGTGCTAAAGTGATTTTGCTAATGAAAGATGAAATCAAAGGTGAATTTGTTTCAAATTGGCAAGGGCCATTCATTGTTCAAAAGGTATTGCCTGACGGAGCACACATTTTGGCAGGGATGGATGGACGAACATCCCCTCAACCTATCAACTCGGACATGCATAAGAAGTTCTTTATTTGATTATGCAAATTTCTTTTAGGAAATCATGCAAGGGGCGAGGCAAAAGTCAGGCCATTTTCCTTTCCAATCAAAACATTTCATCCCTAGTCATCCCCTTTGAGCTATCAGAACAATAATTTTCGTTTGATAACCCCTGAGAATTGCAAACCCCACACTGGGGCAAATTCATTTTGAAAAAGAGATGATCAGAAAGAAAAGGCAAACCCCACACTGGGGCAAATTTATGTTGAAAGAGAGATGAAAAGAAAAAGAGAACCCCACATTGGGGCAAATTTAGTTTTTGAAGAAAAATTGTAAAAGTAAAAAAAATGCAATGAAAAACACAAAGAGAAGAATTCAATCAAACTGGGGCAAATTCCCCTCAATTTTGTTCAAAATTTGGAGATGATCTCAAAATGATGCAATTTCAGGTTATTTCACACCTCTCATCAAATTTGCTTTCAAACCTCAACTTTTCTTGAAAACACCCCACCTGACCCCATTACAAAAGCCCAAAGTCCTGGCTTTCGTCATTTGTTGTATTTCTATTGGGAAGTTTGCTAATCAACTGCCAAGTGATGTCCATGGTGCCTTCGCTTAAGTCTATAAGGGAAGCGCATTTTACTGATGTCAGCATTTTTTCAACTTACACTCCTGAGACGATTATGGTTGAGCTCTTCCATTGCTTCCTTAGGTGAAAACCCGAAAGGGCACCTCAAAAGAAAGAAAAAAATAGAGAAAAAGAAAAGGAAAAAAGGAAAAACAAAACAAAAACAAAAGGGTGGGGGCAACCTTGGTGAAAACCCGAAAGGGCGCCAAGGTAAGGTTTTTTGCAGTAAGCGAGCACGAGGAGGAACGGCTGGCGACCTGGTTCATGTGGATTTCTCCTCATTTTTGTTATACTTCTGCCAATACTGAATCCCAGAACAAGGATACCCAGAGATTCGAATTTGACATCTGTTGGCCAAAGCTGTGTCATTTTGTAAAACATTCTTTTGCAAATACATTCTTAGGAAACTCATTTTTTCCAAATTACTTGCATTCATGGCATTTTTTTGTAGAATTTAAGCTACCTCATTCTTTATCATTGAATTGTGGTGAATGACAATCCCCGTGGTTTATTGCAAAAAGTATGCTTGGATTCAGTCATCTTTTGGGAACAGTTGAAATTCAGCCAAGCCAGCTACACAGACTTCGCAATATAGCAAAGCACATACCGGGTCAGTTTGAAAATCGGAAAAGCCTCAGGGTGAGAAATCCAACTCAATCGGCTGCCGCAGCAAAAGCTGATAAAGGTGTCGAAAGACTCATGTTTACACGATTCTCGAAGGAAAACGGATCAAATGGTGGTGGCAATTTCTTTGTTTTTTCTCTTTCACAGGGAAAATTGCATGCACAGATGAAAGTAATCACGCCTCGCACTGGAATTGGTGTCGGGAAGAGTCCTCCAGTAAACAAAGGCAGATTTGAAAATGTTGCAAGCAAATTTGATCAAAAGGTGCAACAACATGGCGATACAGAATCAACTATGGGCTCAATTTGCAAAAATTCATCATACTGGGGCAAAATTCATTTTTTGGAAAGATTCTCAAAAGTCAAAAAGAAAAGCAAAAAGAAAAAAAAATCATCAATCATCAATCAAAAATCAAATCAAGTTTTATCACGGCAGGCTCGGGTTTAATCCCACTGTCCGATTGTCAAAGCATTTCATTTTTCAGCTACTGGAGCGTGGGTTAGTCCCGCCAGTAAGCATTTCATTTTTCACCATTATTGGAACGTGGGTCAGTCCCGCCAGAGAGCATTTCATTTTACATCGCTACTGGAGCATGGGTTAGTCCCGCCAGTAAGCATTTCATTTTTCACAGTTACTGGAGCGTGGGTTTGTCCCGCCAGTAAGCACTCCGCTTATATCACGTTGGAGCTGGGTTTTATCCCGCCAACTTCGGCAGAACTGGGTTCTATCCCGCTGACCGCTTATATCACGTTGGAGCCGGGTTTTATCCCGCCAACCTCGGCAGAACTGGGTTCTATCACGCTGACCGCTTATATCACGTTGGAGCTGGGTTTTATCCCGCCAACCTCGGCAGAACTGGGTTCTATCCCGCTGACCGCTTATATCACGTTGGAGCTGGGTTTTATCCCGCCAACCTCGGCAGAACTGGGTTCTATCCCGCTGACCAATTCATTACACTGGGACATATCTTTGGATAATTTTCCAGGCAAGTCTTATACAGTTTTTTCGTACATACCAGTACTTCATTTACATCGCCACTAGCCGTGGGTCAATCCCACTAGTGCGCATTTCATTTTACTTAGCCACTAGCCATGGGTCAGTCCACCAGTGAGCACTTGATTTTAAATTTCTGTTGGGGTCAGTCCCCTCGGGTCAGTCCCGATTTTAAATTCCTGTTCGGGTCTGTCCCGTTTTAATTTTCCTGTTCGGGCCAGTCCCGTTTTAAATTCTTGTTCGGGTCAATCCCGTTTAAATTCCTGTTTGTTGGAATCATTTTGCAGCCAAATAACACAGGTAAGTATTTGGTGTCTACTTCTTTGTCTCAAGTTTTTTCAAAACTCAAACAAAGAGGGGCAAACTGTAGACACCAAATTTTTGGTTTCGAATTTTATTTCTAAAATTAGTTTAATTTTGGATTTATTTGTTTCAATTTTAGATTTATGTTGGTCGATTCCTGGTTCGTGTCTCTTATTGTATTTTAATTAGTTTACAAGCATTTATTTTATCTACTAATTTGATTGAAAAGAAAAAAAAAAGAAGAAAAAAGAAAAAAAGAATTATTACTAAGATTAGCGTTTTTGTTCTATTTTTCTATTTTTAGTCAATTTTACTTAATTTGTTTTTATTATTATTATTATTATTGTTTATTAATCGTTTGATTTTTTGGAAAAAAGAAAAAAAAAAGGAAAAAGAAAGAAAGATAGATACGCGGCATGCAAGCTGCGTATTGTCGCAGCTTGCAAGGAAGGACTGGTGAGCCCCTTGGGTTGCAAATATAGAAGAAAGGACTGAAGGTTTAGGGTTATGATTTCCCATATAAAAAGAAAAAGAAAAGAGGAGCTGCAAGGAGGAGGAGGGCGTGAGATGGCTGGGAAAAAACAGAGAGTAGCGGCGGGGGATAGTTAGAGAGAACTGAGAGAGAGTTAAGAGGGTTAGGAAGGTGACGGCTGATAAGGAGAGTGAGGCTACGGGAGGAAAACAGAAAAGCTGAGAAAGCCAAGAAACAGCGGAGAGCTTCATGGGGTTTGTTCACGGTTGAAAGGAAATGCAGAGCTAGGTAGAGAGAGGAGGGTTTTGACGTCGGATGAGAGCTGAGGTTGGCGGCTGGGCTGAAAAAAAAGGGGCTGAGTGAGCAGCGGCTAGAGTAGAGGAGGACAAGAGCCGAACGAGTAGTTGCAGAAGGAAGAAGAGAACGGGCAAGAAAATCCTGGGAAAAGCTACGATCTTTGTGGGCAATTCTGGTGCAGATATAGTTTGAAGGATATTGCCATTAGCAAGGGAGTTTTTCCAGTTTCGTTGAGTTCTCACAGGAGCTTTGCTCTGCCATTCAAGCACTGTTCTGCTGTCTAAAGGAGTAAAGGTAGCATTTTTCTATTTTTCTTCATTTATGCATCATGGAATTTCCTCATGCCTGCTGTTTGCTTGATTGACCGCCCTAAAGAGGCAATCTTGAAGAAAAAAGGAGTCCACCCTATGGCTGTTGCCTTCAAAAGGAATCCAGGCCCTTTGGCTGTTGTTTCCGTATGTTCATAGCATTGTTTTTTCGAAAATGAAGGGCTTAGGTAACAAGTTTTTCATCTCCTCGTTGGTCTAGGATCTGGTCTATAGAATTTGTAGATTTGATAATAAAATCTTGCAGCAGTTACAAATTTTCCTGGTTTTTGTGTGCTTTTTGTGTGCTTGTTTGGTGTTTTAACAAGGATGTTTGCCGCCTAAAAATATGAAGAAATGCTTGATGATCCTCCTGTTTGAGTTAGCTTTGCCTTGGACTGAGTTGCGTGCATGAAGTTTGCTGCAACTAGCGTAAGATTCTCGGCTTGCTGCAGCAGTGAGGCTTGAAATTCTCACCCGTAGCTTGGAGTCTATGGTCTGGATTGTAGTTGTTTGTGTAGTTTCATGTCTTGCTTTTAGCAGTAAAATGTTGATTTGTGCATTTTTGCTAGTTTGGGATTCCTTTGCATGATGTATGTGATCAATGAGAAAAGGAAAAACTGTTGTGCTTAAAACATGCATGCTGCCGCAAGTCCCTTTCTTTTTTCTTGTCATTGGTGCTGCAATTTTTGTCCTGCAACAGCTCTTGAAATTGGTTTTAGATATCCTTTGCTTGTTTCATTTGGGTGCTGAAGGGATGAGAGGGAAGGTTTGGTGTTGATGTTTGTGTGTTTGTTTAAGGAAAAGCTTGAAGCATGCCAAATGGTTGCTAGAAAACGCATTTCAACTTGCCAAACCAGTTTTATACGTTTTTCCAGATTTTTCAACTTGCCGAATGCATTTCATTTTTTGCACTGGATCTTGCTAAGTTTTCTGTTTGTTTGGATGATGGTTTGCTGTCTAGTTTAAAGCCTTGTGTTTGGGTTTGAAATCTGAATTGGAAAAACAAGTTTTGTGTTTGGGTTGTTTGTATGAACGTGAATTCGGCGAAATGAGTAGCAAGCACAGAAACTATATTGCTGAGAGTCTCCATTGCAGAAATCTTCTTCGTGCATGCATGGAATAATTCTTCAAAATTGCCTCTTAACCCCCCCCAAGTCTCTCCTTGTTCCACTAGGACCCAAGTAATTGAAAATTTTCATCAATTTGGTCCTTGGTAATTTTAATTTGTGCAACTTCATTGCTTGTTTGCTTCAATTAACTACCATGCTTTGTTTAAATTGCGCTTAA
The DNA here is from genome assembly GCF_003713205.1 of Coffea eugenioides. NCBI lineage: Eukaryota > Viridiplantae > Streptophyta > Magnoliopsida > Gentianales > Rubiaceae > Coffea > Coffea eugenioides. The sequence continues at coordinate 34,938 of NW_020863408.1, read as the reverse complement.
GTCATGACTTTAGGGACTTTATGATCAAGTGAGCTTTGTTTTGCACATTTCTTTTAATTTTTCTTAAATAAAGTGGTACCTTGACCTTTTTATTGTTTTGAAGCCATTTTACTTCATTTGATTACCATCGCAAGGGAGGTATAACTTCTTTTATCTTTTTTGTCTCTCCTATGTGATCCAACGTGTTATGTGAATATGCATGTCTACTTCGCTTTCCTTGCCTTTCCTTAATTCCTTGCATTTATTTCATTTACTTTTGCTTTATTGAAGTTATTCATTATGGGGTATGTGTACACCTCTTGGCTTGTAATAGATAGGGCTTGGTGAGCAATTTGGTCCATTTTCCCCTTCCCCTTTGTTTTAGTTAGCAAATGTAATAGATTCATTAGCTTGGTTGCATGCCTATGTGTTATGTGTTAAGTGCTTTATTAGGCTCTTGCATCTAGTCGAGCATGCTAAGTGTTACGTGTTTATGAGTGTTTGGCATGTCTATTTGCTTTCCATAGCCATGAACGAATATGATGGATGAATGCACGTCACCACACTAGTCCAACGCTAGTAGTGGCCCATTTTCCCGTCACCGCACTAGTCCAACGCTAGTTGTGGTTCTTTGTTCCGTTTCCACTAGTCCAATGCTAGTAGGAATTCATAGAAAGGGCTAGTCCAACGCTAGACCCAATAGGCCGTCCCTTTTCGTTAGTGCATACTTGCATGTTTACTACATTTCATGCATTTTCCTTAGTTTTTATCATTTGGCATGCTCCTCGAACCCCTTTTCCCCTCATTTTAGGATTTTTACACCTCATGCTAGTCATAGGGTACATTTGTTTGAAGAGTCCCCTTTCGATAAGGGAAACGAGCGAGTGTGGCTCCAAAATAGCCTTAGCACGCTAGTTCTCCTTTCTAATCAAAGGGAAAATTAAAGTCACAAAGTTAGGAGTCCCCGTACCCATTTTGCTTGCATTCCTCTAGGGTTCATGCATTTCATTTATTCGCTATCCTATACACTTCTACCTTAAATTCTATCCCTTTTTTCACATTCTCACTTCACACTACTTTTGGACGTTTTCACTTCACTCACACACATGCACTTTATGTTATTTTCACATTATCATTCTTTACTCACCTTACCTTGTAAATACATTTGCACACCTTCACTTACATCCTATTATTTTTATCACTTTTCTCACTTCACACAAACTCACATTTTCACATGGCATGCATTCCACTCATTTTTACGTCATTTAGGATTATGTGTGACCTCTCCAAAGGATCATTATTGGGCTTCACAATTAATGTGATTGGCACCACTCAACCTTCGAAGAGAAATTTCCCCCATGTCCCCCTAGGTCTAGGTTTTTGCATTCATATAGTCATATCCAACACGCGATACATACCTTGGGTAGAAAAATTAGGAAAAGTTGGGTTAAGTCACGCAACTAGCCTTGGCTAGGGTGAGGGAGTGCCTTAGGCCTTGCCTTTGCCTTCTCCCTTATCAAATGTGACCCCCGATCCCTTTTTTTGGTTACGTAGACCCAAAAGTTCTTTAAAAGGGTTTATTTACTTTTTTTCATTCAAAAAACAAAAAATCATTTTTGGGTGACTTGGTACACCCTAACTCTATACCAAGTGGCGACTCCATTTTCATTAAAAAACCTTTTTTTGAACTTTGTTTGGCCAAATCGTCGCATTCTTAAGTCCCATGGCCTTTTACTTTTCATTTCGCACACGTTCACATGTATATCATACACACTACTCACTCTCACACACACTCACACTCACATCAAAAAGTGGGGCGCGACAGTAAATTTGCCCCATTTATATTCACAATCAATAAAAGGATATTTAATTGAAAAAGCTTTAAAAGAGAAAATAAACATATACTAAATTCACCTTATTATTTTAAAAAATGTAAATAAATTTAAAACATCTAAAATTTACAAATTAAATACATTTAAATGAAGCATAATTAGTAATTAAAGAGGAGAAACAATTGAAATTAAGAAATAAAAAATATTAGGGATTGAATTGAAAATAAAAAAGTTTTGAGGTCAAATTACAATTCTTAAAAGACTGGGGTCAAAATTAATTAAAAATAAAAATTATGGGTCAAAATGTAATTAAATTAATGGCCTAAATGAAATAAATTTAAAATTTTTTGGGCTATAGTAAAATTATTCAAAAAATTAGGGTCCAAATAGTGAAAATCATTTCTGATTTGAGAAAATATGAAGAAACAAATTGGGTCATTATTTTATTTAGTCTTTAGGTTGGCATATTTTAGCCTGAAAGAAAGGTGCGGGCCATTCCATAAAAAAAAAAAAGGAAACTCAATTGAAACTTACATAAAATTAAGCATAATGAAAATATTGGGCTTAACTTCAAAATCCAATCACAAACCCAATAAAAAGTAAAAACACAAGCTTAAGTAAATTAAAAGAAACAGTCCACTTTTTTTCTTCCTTTTTCTTTCTTTTCTTTTTCTTTTTTCTTTTTTTTTTCTTCTTCTTCCTCTCTTTTCTTCTTCCTCACCTTTGGTCGGCTGAATCTTATCCTTACCGGCAATCATGGCAGATGCCAACAACGGCGCCGCCACAGACCATCACCGGCTGCCGGTCACTGACGACCTCTTCGATCGCAAAAATTCACCAAATTACACCTTCCCACTCTATTTTTTGCGTAGAATCCGTTTTCGACCTTATTTTTTGTAAAAAAAAAAAAATGAACCAAAAGTGGTTAAAAAATGGCAAAATGTAGTCAGGTATTATTTTTTCAAAAATCACACAAATCATTACCAAAATTTGTAAAATTTATACCAAAAGAACCTTTCCTATCCACAATCCAACCATAATTCAGGTTTGTAAGAGAAAGTGCAAATACAAAAATTTTAAATCCAAATAGTAGCAAAACTCACTTTTTTCTTGTCTCAGGCATTTTATCAAATAAGAACAAGGCATAATGAAACAAAGTTTTAGTCCATCAAGTTTGCATATTCTTGACCCAACATTTTCATTAACAACCACATATCATGCTCTGGTGTATACACACAATAGCAGTACAATAATGAAAAATAAATCAATGATGAGAGGTAGCTTAAATGGGGCAATGAACCTTGAAAACATCCTAAAAAAAATCAAAACACAATTTTAAGGTGAGCAAACAAAAAACCAAAAAAAAAACAAAAATGAATTAGCAATCATATATTCCATATAGTTTTAGGTATAAATATGTAAAATCAAGAACAAGAATAGAAGAAGAAATTTTACTATATTTTCTTGGGGTTATTGAACTTGATGGTGATAGTGATGATTTCTATCAATAGTAGCTTTCTTGTGACACAGATCGAACCTGACTACACGAGACCATGCGCATCAGTCCCAGGCCCGGCAACACTACTGTATAGAAGAGAAATAGTAGAAATATTAGGACTGTTAGTAGACCCACCCCCTAATCCCCCAAACAAGTGGCAAGCCATGGAGGCTTGGCCAAGGCATGGAGTGATGACGGAGCACCAAGGGCTAATGGTGACCAAGTCATTCAAGTACCAAAAAGACTGGTCACAAGAGCTCGTGCCAAGAAATTACGCGAGTCACTTCAAGCACTTGTATGCACCATCCAAGAGAGAATTGGACATGACTTAAAGACCATTGAAGGCTTGGAGAATGAGGATTCCACAATATACACCTTACTTCAAGTCGATAAGCCAAGTGAAGACTAGTTTTAGTCAAGGCCAAGAGTTAGTTGCCAATTGTAGTCAAGGCCGAGACTTAGTAGTCATTTTTAATTACTGTCTAGTTGTTAATTTCTGTAATAAATTCGGCCAAAACCACCTTTGGTTGGCTGAACCTTTTAGGATCTATTTTAGTCATCAGATTTGGCCCAAGGGCCTTAGTCATTTAAGTGGATCCATTCCACCGTAGGGCTAGTCTTTCGAGTCCAGTGTATGGCTATTTATAGCCAAGACAAGAGACCTTTACATTCAGTTTTAAGATTAATACAATTGTGAGTGTTTTCACTTTTCTCTTCCTAAGAGAGCTCTTTTGAATAATTGAGAATCTTTCTCAATTGGTCAATTAAACTTATCAATCAAGTAACTCCTTGATTGTGGCATTCATCTACCTTTAATTTGGTTCGCTAGTTCGTTAGATAATGGGTTGAGATAGTATCAATAGCGTTCGTTATCTCGGGGATTAGATTTGGGTCAAATTTCCGCTGCCTAAGCCGTTGGCGATTGGTTGTCTAGATCGTGTCCAATTGGAATCACATCAGTTGGTAATCAGAGTTAGTCGACAACCACCAGGTTATATCTTTCCTTTTCATTTTGTTTTGAGTCACATTCGTTTGTTGTCAAATCTGATTTCGTGTGTCAAAGTCAAAAAAAAAAAATTTCTAGTCGCTAGTTCTTTGTTCTTTGTTTTCCTTGTTGTCCGCAATTCCCTATTTCTGTCCGCTTTGTCTCGTGAGTTGTTGCCGTGATTCATGCCGTTAATTGCATCTTAGAGTTGTATGTTTGAGTCTTGACATCATCGAATCAAAAAAAAAAACAAACAAAACAACCACAAGAGATCCAAAAAAAAAAAGAAGGAAAAGGGAGAGAGATAACAACAATTCTGGCCGCTACTTTTCTTGAAAACCGAAGTGCTTAACAAGGTTCTGATTGCATTCGTTCTTAAAGTTATTGAAAGGATTACCTTGCTTCTTGGGTTTCTTGATATACATCTTTGCGTAGTGGGTCTGTTCTTGACAGTCTTGAAACTCACGAACCTCCATTCTTGGTTCTTGAGTTGCGGCTGACTTTGTGCAAACACCAAACCAAAACCTTGTGTCTTGAAGGTGAGATCCGAAATTCAAAAGAAAGAAAAGCATTCTGGTTGAAAAAAAAAAAGAAAGAAAGAAAGAAAGAGGAAACCAGATTCGGGTCACAAGAAAATAAGAAACCTTCTTGAACTAGGAAACCTCATTGACAAAGGAAACCCCCAACCGACTTGGTTTGCTAGGGCGAACCCTAACCGCCACAAAGCTGTCCACCTTGGACTTGTCTATGTGAATTGGGGAAAACCAGCCACAAACACAAACAATCACAGCCCACAAACACCCAAGAAACATTGGTTACCACCTCCCAAGAAACCAAGCAGCCGCACTACACAACTGCACTACCAGCCGCACCACAAACTACTTCCCAACCCAACCACCCACTAGCACTTGTACCTGCTTCAGTTATAAAACCCACCTATTACACATCCCAAACAGCTCGTGTACACCATAGCCAACCTGCCCGAAACCACAAAACACTACCCAACCAAACTTTCCAGCAACACAAAGGTCCAAGCAGTCCAAACGGCATTTGACTTGTTAGAGTACTTATCCGAGTCAAACTCTCACTAATTTGCGGACTAAGTAAGTAGCATTCCAGCCTATTTTCTCGTGTCTTTGCTGTTTCTGGAGTCAATTAATTCAGTCCTAAATCTCAGCTATTCCCACGCCACTTTTGGGGACAAACTTGGTTGACGTTTGGTTGAACTACTTGAGGGAATTTCTAATTTCTTCAAGGGGGCAATCGAGGGATTTGAAAAGTGCAGTGGTGAGACATTAGAGTGCTCTAAACACTTGAGTAACACACGAGAGAGAGAGTGAAACACGTGAGGGAGTGAGTGTGGAATTTTTATCTTAACATTTGCTGAAGTTTTGCAGGATATACCATGGCCAATGAAAATGACATCATCGTGGCGCAATTGGCATCAAGAATGGATGCTATGTGGAGAGACATGCAAAGGAAACTTGAGCTCCACTTTGAGTCCATGCAAGAGCAAATTGAACAATTGGATCCCTCCAGAAACGCACAATTGAATCCCTCCAGAAACTCTTCTAGGAAAACTAGAGGGAAACTCACCATGAACGAATTCAGTGACTCTAACTCAAAGGGAGAGTTCGAAGATGACGAGCGAAGGCCACGGAGAATGACACAGCGGGCTGACCATGTGAAGGATCAACTCAAGGGAATAAAATTAAAAATTCCTACCTTCCATGGCAAATCGGATCCCGAAGCGTACTTGGAGTGGGAGAGAAAGATTGAGTTGATCTTTGATTGCAACCACTACACAGAGCCTCAAAAGGTAAAGTTGGCCGCCATCGAATTCACCGATTACACCGCAGTTTGGTGGGATCAACTCCGCATCAAGCAACGAAGGAATAAGGAACCGGCCATTCGGACATGGGACAACTTAAAACGAATCATGAGGAAACGCTTCATACCCGGTTACTATCACAGGGATTTGCATCACAAATTGCAAACCCTCACTCAAGGTAGTATGACGGTTGAAGACTACTTCAAGGAAATGGAACTGTCCATGATGCGGGCTGATGTTCACGAAGATGAGGAGGCCACCATGGCACGATTTTTGGGAGGATTACGGCCTGACATTGCTGACATCGTGGAGCTTCAACACTACCTTGATATGGGAGAACTCTTGGACAAAGCTATCAAGGTAGAACGGAGGTTCAAGAGGAGGGGAACGGTCATACAAAACTCCAACTTCCAATCTGGAAATTGGAGAAATACACCCTTCAAGAGGGAGGATCACTCCTCGAGTGGCCCACACTTTGCAAAGTCGAATGGAAATTCAAGGGGGACTTTGAGGCCGACTACACTACCTTCCAAACCAACTTCAAGGGAGGATTTTAAATCCCAACCAGAGGTCTCTAAATCAAGGACTCGTGACACCAAATGCTTCAAGTGTCAAGGGTTTGGGCACATTGCTTCCCAATGCCCCAACCAACGGACCTTGATCATGTTACCCAATGGCGAGTTATTGACCGATGATGAAGACGGGAAACATGAGGGAATACTGTCCTTGGAGGGGGAAGAGGACGAGCTTGAGGAGATACCTGTCAATGACACGGTTGGATGTCTAGTGGCAAGGTGAGCACTAGCTATTCAAGCTAGTCGAGATGAGCTCCAACGAGAAAACATCTTCTACTCAAGATGTCATATACACAACAAGGTTTGTAGCCTAGTCATTGACCCAGGGAGTTGCACTAATGTTGCAAGTGCACTAATGGTGGAGCGACTCGACTTACCAACAACTGACCACCCGCGTCCCTACAAACTCCAATGGCGAAATAATAGCGGCGAGGTACGTATCTCCAAACAAGTCTTAGTTACTTTTCGCATTGGTCGATATGAAGATGATATTGTATGCGATGTAGTACCTATGTAAGCTGCACACATCCTTTTAGGCCGTCCTTGGCAATTCGATAAGAGAGTTATTTTTGATGGTTTTCTAAATAAATACTCCTTTTTGCATAATGGTAAGAAAATTGCACTTGCACCTCTCACACCACAACAAGTGCATGAGGACCAAGTTAACTTACAAAGGGAGTATGATATGCATGCCACTAGTCAAAAACAACCATCAAAAGGAAAAGTAAAAGAGATAGCCGAGAACCCTAAGGATAAGAGTAAGCCTACTCGAACCATTGAGCTAGGGAAAGAAAGAAAAACTAGCATGCTAGCTCGAGTGAAAGATGTGAGGAAAGCTTTACATTCTAACCAAGTTTTGCTTATATTGATTTGTAAGGAAGCTTCACTCACTAATGAGCTTGAAACTTCTCTGCCTAGTATTGTCACTAACCTTTTACAGGAGTATCATGATGTGTTCCCCGTGGATATACCTAATGGATTGCTACCTTTGAGAGGGATTGAACATCAAATTGATTTCATCCCTGGGGCTTCCTTGCCAAACAAGGCACCGTATAGGACTAATCCCGAGAAAACTAAGGAACAACAAAGGCAAGTAGAGGAGTTACTTGGCAAAGGATGGATTCGTGAGAGTCTAAGCCCCTGTGCTGTACCCGTCCTACTTGTGCCTAAGAAGGATGGAGGATGGAGGATGTGCACTGATTGTCGAGCTATTAACGCCATAACGGTAAAGTATCGTCATCCCATACCTCGTCTAGATGACATGCTTGATGAATTGCATGGTGCTATCATTTTTACAAAAAATTGATCTAAAAAGTGGATACCATCAAATTCGTATGAAAGATGGAGACGAATGGAAAACTGCTTTTAAAACTAAACATGGCTTATATGAGTGGTTAGTCATGCCTTTTGGCCTAATTAACGCACCTAGCACTTTTATGAGGTTAATGAACCATGTTTTGCGTCCTTTCATTGGTAAATTTGTGGTAGTGTATTTTGATGATATCCTAATTTATAGTAGGAGTTTAGAAGAGCATGCAATACATTTACAAGCTGTCTTAGATGTACTTCGAAAGGCAAGGCTCTACGCCAACCTTAAGAAGTGTACTTTTTGCACTGATCAACTTGCTTTTCTAGGATATGTTATAAGTGCACAGGGTGTACAAGTGGATCAATCAAAGGTGAAGGCTATAAATGAATGGCCAACACCTTCCAATGTAAGTGAGGTGAGGAGTTTCCATGGCTTGGCAAGCTTCTACAGGCGTTTTGTCAAGGACTTCAGCACCATAGCTGCACCACTTACATCTATCATCAAGAAGAACTCACCCTTTCAATGGGGGGAAGAACAAGCTAAGTCTTTCCAATTACTTAAACACAAGCTCACACATGCACATGTTCTAAGTTTACCTAACTTCGACAAAACTTTTGAGATAGAGTGTGATGCTTCTGGTATAGGTATTGGGGCTGTTCTACTCCAAGAAGGTCGACCGATCGCATACTTCAGTGAAAAGCTAAATGGAGCCGCCTTGAACTACTCAACCTATGACAAGGAACTGATGGCATTAGTTCGAGCTCTCCAAACTTGGCAACACTACCTTCGACCTCGAGAGTTCGTCCTGCATACTGATCACGAATCTCTCAAGCACATCAAGTCACAAACCAAGCTGAGTAAACGCCATGCAAGATGGATAGCCTTCATCGACACCTTTGCATTCGTGATCAAATATAAAACAGGTAAGTCTAATGTAGTAGCTGATGCACTTTCTAGGAGATATACACTACTTACTACATTGGATGCCAAATTACTAGGATTTGAATATCTCAAGGATCTTTATGCCACTGACCCAGATTTTGGTGAGATTTTCAACTCCTTGCCATGAGACACTCATGAGCATTACTTTCTTTCACAGCGGTTCTTGTATTACAAGGACAAATTGTGCATTCCACTCAGCTCCATGCGACCCCTGTTGGTTCGAGAAGCCCATGGAGGAGGACTTATGGGCCACTTTGGAGTTACTAAGACATTGTCCACCCTTCAAGAACACTTCTTTTGGCCACGCATGAAGAGAGATGTTGAACGACATATACAAAGGTGTGTAACTTGTCACCATGCAAAATCAAAGGTAAATCCTCACGGACTCTACACTCCTTTACCTATCCCTCATGCACCTTGGGTTGACCTATCTATGGATTTCGTACTTGGATTACCTAGAACTAGTTAAGGTCATGACTGATGCGGTTGAGCACGAGGCCCAAAGTGTACAAGTAGACCCTGTGAAGGTGCCCCAAGGCCCAGTGACACGAGCACGAGCTAAGAGATTCAAGGAGTCCCTCCAAGCCTTGGTACGTGCCATCCAAACCCAAGAGAAACCGGGCATTGAAGGAATTGAGTTGGAATATCCTTGCACGACTACTAAAATGCTGCTTACAATTGAAGATGCGAGTGTTCAAGCTCCAAACGGCGGGCTGAGCCGCAGTTAAGTACCCTCGCTGAGCCGTACGGGGATCTATAGTTAGTTGGGCTAGCTTTCGGTCAAGTGAAGGCCCAAGGGGCTGGCCGAACTTTCCTTGTTATTTTTCCAGTTTATTATGTCTTAGTCACGGCTATTAATAGCCTCAAGCCGCATGTTACATTCAGTTTTTGAGAGTATTGAATAAAATTTCAAGAATTTCGTCCATTCCTTGTGGCAAATTCCCTTAGCTTGTAAAAGCTAAGTTGAACATCCTAGAGTTGATCCTAGGCTGTTCTTGACTTATCAATCAAGCACACATACTTGATTGTGGCGTCCTCTACCGTTAAATCTGTTCTTGAGTGGTCCAAGTTCGGGTTCAACTCCGTCAAATCTTCATCGTGTTCCTCTAGATCCGAAGTAGCTTCCGCGTCTCGCATCAGCTGGCATCAGAGCTAGTTAGAGGTATCACGAATATCCCTTTTTATCGTTTTTAGATCTATTTTAGTCTTCTAAATTCGTAGCTCAAGTGCTCGGGTTTGTCAAGTCCGAAATCTGTCTTTGTTGTTTCCTTGTCAGAAATCTGTCTTTGTTGTTTCCTTGTCAGAAATCTGTCTTTGTTGTTTACTTGTTGTCTGAAATTTTCTGTCCAGTTTTGTCTTGTGTTTATGTTCTGTTTAAATCCAAAAAAAAAAAAAAATCTCTTGTGTTGCATACCTTATTGTCATTCCCTTGAGTCGTTGCTGGAATTAATTTGCTGGGATACCGAATCTGTTTGCACTTGTTTCTTGAACCTTTGTGTTGTTGCTTTGCAAAACTCGAACATCAAAACCTTATTGGGGAAGTCTTGAGCTTCTTGGATCAAAGAGGTTAATCTTGGCAGTCTTGAAACCTGAAATAAACCTTCAACTGTGTTCTTGTTTTCATGGAACTTTGATCTTGAAACCAAATCTGTCCAAGTTGTTTACGTTAATTGCTGTGAAATTGTGGTCTAAACTAGCTGGCTATTGTGTGGAAACACCCCAACAGAAGTCAAAAAAAAAAAATTTCAAGAAAGAGGGCTCTAGTTTCCAATTCTTGACCAGCCTTCAAGTTTTACCAAATCTGATTCAAAGGTCAAAAAAAATTATTCAAGAAAGACGGCTCTAGTTTCCAATTCTTGACCAGCCTTCAAGTTTTACCAAATCTGATTCAAACTTGGACTTTCAAATCTGAACAGCCCTAGTCTTGGTCAGCCTTCAAGCCACCAAATCTGATTCAAACTTGGACTTCCAAATCTGAACAACATCCAATTCTTGACAGCCTACAAGTTTACCAAATTTGGTGCAAAATCTGACTTCCAAATCTGACCAGCCCCAAAATTTCGAATTTGGACCACTTGGGACTCCCAAATCTGACCAAACTCCAAGGTTTCCAATCCTTGGCAACCCCAAGTGTCCAAATCAGATCAAACTTTCCAATTTCCGAATCTTGAATTCTTGAATTTTCCTAAAACCGTTGGAGCAATTGTGCCACCCGATTGGGCTGAGTTTTAGGTAGTAGATTGCCCATTATTTGAGCAGCCTAAGGCCACCCAAAATACTCCAAAACCCTTACCAAAAAGACCACGGACCAGCAGCTCAACAAATTCCAGAAAATTGGGTTTCGGGTAGAGTTTTCTAGGATTTTCAAAATTTCAGCATTCAAGTTAATTGTCTTACTTTCTTTTGAGTCGTTAGTTATTGTCCAGCTATATTCTGAGTCTTGAGTCGTGTCTAGGTCTTCAGTCATTCACCTCCATTTATTGCTACTAGCTTGTGTGTCACTTGTTGACTAGTCAAGAACGTACACTGCGGTGACCCTGGTTTGTTCAACTCGAGCGACTAGCAAGCCAAGGAATTGCTTGGTAAGATTATTAGAGAGTGATACACTTGAGTGAAACACGAGTGTGAGTGACCTATACATCGTATTAAAAAAAAAAAAAAAAGAGAGAGGAACTCGTTTTTGTTTATTTGTTTTGCAGGTGAACTAAATATGTCTAGTGGAGTGGGTAGCCAAACCATGGACATCAAACTACAGTTGGAAGCCATGATGGGGGAGTTCAAGCGATTGCTCAAGAATGAAATTGAGCCATTGCATGATCGAATTGATCAGTTGGAGAACTCGAGACCTCCACCTACCCCGAGTAAGGGCAAAGAATCGGCATACTCAAACGATGAAGAGGAAGCGTTTGAGGGAAGGTACCAAAATGATCAAAGGTTCCAACGTCGAGGAGACGACACCATTAAAGGTGTCAAACTCAAGATTCCCTCATTCCAAGGCAAGTCGGACCCCGAGGCGTACTTGGAATGGGAACGGAAAATTGAGTTAGTCTATGAATGCCACACCTATACGGAGGAGCAAAAGGTGAAACTAGCAGCCGTAGAATTCACTGACTACGCCTCCATTTGGTGGGACCAACTTAGACTAAGCCGAAGGAGAAATCGTGAGAGACCTTTGGAAACTTGGGAGGAAATGAGGAGTCTGATGAGAAAAAGGTTCGTTCCGAGCTACTATAGTCGAGATCTACACCGTCGGCTACAAGCTCTCAACCAAGGGTCCATGTCAGTTGAGGATTATTACAAGGAGATGGAAATGGCCATCATGAAGGCGGATTTACGTGAAGATGGAGAGGCCACTATGGCTCGTTTTCTACATGGATTGAGGCCCGAGATTGCCGAAGTAGTGGAACTCCAACACTACCTCGACATGAATGAAATGCTCGAGAAGGCGGTTACAATTGAACGGCGCCTCAAGAGGAGGGGTACTGCGCGACAAAGCACTACTTATCAAGCTGGAAATTGGCGCACTTCTCAACCAAAAAGGGAGGAGAAAGCCGCAGCTCCTTCTTACCCTCCAAGGCCGAATGGCCTCCCTTCCAAGGCAACGCCCAAGCCTGATTTTGAGGCTAATAATGCAGCTACCAAACCGCGTGGTCGAGACACCAAGTGCTTTAAGTGTCAAGGATTTGGCCATATCGCTTCTCAATGCCCCAGCCAAAGGACCATGCTGATGTTGCCAAATGGGGAAATTGTATCAGATGAGGAAGAGGAGTACGAGGGGATACCGCCTCTAGAAGAGGAAGAGAATGAATCGAGTGAGGAGATACCTACGCATGAGGAGATTGGATGCCTAGTGGTTCGAAAGGTCCTCACTACCCGCGCCAAAGAGGAGGAAATGGAGGTACAACGGGACAACCTTTTCTACACAAGGTGTCATATCAAGGATAAGGTGTGTAGTGTTGTTATTGATAGTGGGAGTTGTGCCAATGTCGCTAGTCTACTCATGGTAGAAATGCTAGGGCTCCAAGTTATCAAACATCCAAGACCTTATCGCCTTCAATGGTTGAACAATGAAGGGGAAGTCCGTGTGTTTAGACAAGTAAAAGTGCCATTCCGAATTGGCAAGTATGAAGACGAGGTTACTTGTGATGTCGTGCCAATGCAAGCAAGTCACCTCATTTTTGGACGGCCTTGGCAATATGATCGCGATGCCGAATTCAAGGGAAGAGCTAATAAATATGTCTTTACTCATTGCAATAGAACGGTGACACTTGTACCTCTCACCCCAAAACAAGTGTATGAAGATCAAATGAGGCTCCAAAAGGAGTATGAGCTAGAACTTGAGAGGAAAAAGCGAGAGAAAAGTGAGGAAGAAAAAGGAGAGAGTAGGGCCGAACCCCTAGGGAAGAAAAAGGCAACAAGTGGGTCGGCTATGAGAGAAGAAAATAAGGGGAAGCTAAGCTTGCTAGCAAAAGCCAAAGATGAATTTGAGGACATATTTCCTGAGGATGTACCTGATGGACTACCACCGCTAAGGGGAATCGAGCACCAAATCGATCTCATTCCTGGAGCACCATTGCCTAACAAACCAGCCTATGTCCAACAAGCTAATAAGCACAGGCGCAAGCTTGTCTTTGAACCAGGTGATTGGGTCTGGTTACATTTGCGCAAGGAGAGGTTTCCAAAACAACGGCAAAGCAAGCTGTCACCACGAGGAGATGGGCCTTTTCAAGTTATTGAGCGCATCAACGACAACGCATACCGCTTAGATCTGCCTGGTGAGTATACTGTTAGTGCTACATTCAATGTTGCTGATCTAAGTCCATTTATTGCAGGGGACGAGTACGATTTGAGGGCAAATCCTTTTCAAGAGGAGGGGAATGATGCGGTTGAGCACGAGGCCCAAAGTGTACAAGTAGACCCTGTGAAGGTGCCCCAAGGCCCAGTGACACGAGCACGAGCTAAGAGATTCAAGGAGTCCCTCCAAGCCTTGGTACGTGCCATCCAAACCCAAGAGAAACCGGGCATTGAAGGAATTGAGTTGGAATATCCTTGCACGACTACTAAAATGCTGCTTACAATTGAAGATGCGAGTGTTCAAGCTCCAAACGGCGGGCTGAGCCGCAGTTAAGTACCCTCGCTGAGCCGTACGGGGATCTATAGTTAGTTGGGCTAGCTTTCGGTCAAGTGAAGGCCCAGGGGGCTGGCCGAACTTTCCTTGTTATTTTTCCAGTTTATTATGTCTTAGTCACGGCTATTAATAGCCTCAAGCCGCATGTTACATTCAGTTTTTGAGAGTATTGAATAAAATTTCCAGAATTTCGTCCATTCCTTGTGGCAAATTCCCTTAGCTTGTAAAAGCTAAGTTGAACATCCTAGAGTTGATCCTAGGCTGTTCTTGACTTATCAATCAAGCACACATACTTGATTGTGGCGTCCTCTACCGTTAAATCTGTTCTTGAGTGGTCCAAGTTCGGGTTCAACTCCGTCAAATCTTCATCGTGTTCCTCTAGATCCGAAGTAGCTTCCGCGTCTCGCATCAATGACTCTATCTATGTTGTGGTTGACCGTTTCTCTAAAATGGTACACTTTATACCTTGCCATAAGACCGATGATGCTAAGCACATAGCTGATCTGTTCTTTGGAAACATAGTACGTTTACATGGCATGCCTCGTACCATTGTATCTGATAGAGATGTAAAGTTCCTTAGCTACTTTTGAAAAACTTTGTGGTGTAGACTAGGCACTAAGTTGCTTTTCTCTACTTCTAGTCACTCACAAATTGATGGACAAACTGAAGTAGTTAATAGAACTTTGTCTACTTTGTTGCGTGCCATAATAAAAAAGAACATCAAGACTTGGGAAGATTGCTTACCGCATGTTGAATTTGCTTACAATCGCACTGTACACACTGCTACACAATACTCCCATTTTGAAATTGTCTATGGCTTTAACCCTCTCACCCCTTTGGACTTATCTCTTTTACCTGATCATGAGAGAGTTAACATGGATGGTAAGAAAAAGGCAGATTTCGTCCGAGACCTACCTGCTAAAGTTCGAGCCAACATCGAGAAGCGCACACTCCAATACATGCAAAGTGCAAACAAAGGACGTCGCAAGTTTGAACCCGGCGACTGGGTCTAAATCCACATGCGCAAGGAGCATTTCCCCTTCAAAGGCGCAACAAACTCCTTCCAAGGGGTGATGGTCCCTTCCAAGGCATGGAGAAAATCAATGATAATGCCTATAAAATTGACCTTCTAGGTGAGTATGGGGTACATGCTACATTTAATGTTGCTGACTTGAGTCCCTTTTATGCAGACGATGAGCTTGATTTGGGGACAAATCGCCTTCAAGAGGAGGGGATTGATGACGGAGCACCAAGGGCTAATGGTGACCAAGTCATTCAAGTACCAAAATGACCGGTCACAAGAGTTCGTGCCAAAAAATTACGCGAGTCACTTCAAGCACTTGTATGCACCATCCAAGAGAGAATTGGACATGACTTAAAGACCATTGAAGGCTTGGAGAATGAGGATTCCACAATATACACCTTACTTCAAGTCGATGAACCAAGTGAAGACTAGTTTTAGTCAAGGCCAAGAGTTAGTTGCCAATTGTAGTCAAGGCCGAGACTTAGTAGTCATTTTTAATTACTGTTTAGTTGCTAATTTCTGTAATAAATTCGGCCAAAACCACCTTTGGTTGGCCGAACCTTTTAGGATCTATTTTAGTCATCAGATTTGGCCCAAGGGCCTTAGTCATTTAAGTGGATCCATTCCACCGTAGGGCTAGTCTTTCGAGTCCAGTGTATGGCTATATATAGCCAAGACAAGAGACCTTTACATTCAGTTTTAAGATTAATACAATTGTGAGTGTTTTCATTTTTCTCTTCCTAAGAGAGCCCTTTTGAATAATTGAGAATCTTTCTCAATTGTTCAATTGAACTTATCAATCAAGTAACTCCTTGATTGTGGCATTCATTTACCTTTAATTTGGTTGGCTAGTTCGTTAGATAACGGGTTGAGATAGTATCAATAGCGTTCATTATCTCGGGGATTACATTTGGGTCAAATTTCCGCTGCCTAAGCCGTTGGCGATTGGTTGTCTAGATCGTGTCCAATTGGAATCACATCATGGAGGTTTCTCCAAACATTGTTAGAAGTATGTAGCATGACCTAGAGGCTTCCGGATCTCTTTAGGTTGTTCAAGAGGATTGTACATAAGAAGCTTAAGACAAGAACAGTACGGAACCTTCTAGAGGTTCACACTTGTGTAGCATAGAAAAGGGAACGTTCAAGAGATTAGAGGAACATTATAGAAGAACAAGTTGTATAGCTTAGTTGGTAGAAGAGTCTAAAGTCATCTCGAGTCTTGAGGGCTTTGCCTATAAATACAGTAAGACCTCTACATTTATAACCAAGTTGGAAAGTTGGTAAAAAAAATCAAGAAGTAGAGAGCTCTTTTGAGCAATAACCTTTATCTTTAGCTTTCCTTTCGTAGCCTTTACTTTACGTACGTTTTCTAACGCTTCCGCATAACTGACACTGCTTGAATGCCCAAGAGGTTAGATTGAACTAGTGATCTTCAAGTAAGGAAGGCTAAACGATTGCTAGTGCCACACGAGTCGCTAAAACTATGACAGTTGGCCTGTGATAGCTAGTATTAAAGCTGTGCTTGATACCGTGGGTTTAGGGCACGAGTGAATGGCCACTACATCAGACGCTAGCATGCAACGAGAGGTCTAAGAGAAACATGTCCCATGAGAGTTGGAGAGGGTTACTAAAGGCAAGGGCCGTAGGGACAAGTCCATTGCTCAAGAGCCGTTGGCTGTGTTTGAGAAAAGGCTAGCTTGGGTGGAGCTAACCGTTGCTGATCGCCATGACCACTGGGGTGAGTTAAACAAACTCATGACACAACCTGAGGTGGAAGAGTTGCGTGGTGACATGCAAGTAATACTAAATGAGGTCATGGGCAGGTTTTTCAAAGGGGACGAGGTGATTAGGTCATGGTGGAATCTCTCCAGGATGAGGTTGCCAAGTTCAAGGTGGAGCTTGATGTGTCTAGAGCACAGTTGGCCAAGTTTGCGAATACAATGATCGGGAAATCTTCATAGGTTCGGGAGGAGCTACAAAGGTTTTGCTTGGAGTTGGACGAATTAAGGACACAAGGGACAACAGGAGCCGTTGTGTCCGCACTGAGGGTCGAGGTGCCATGACTAGATACTTATAGTGGAGCAAGAAAAGCGCGCGACATCGAAAACTTTCTGTACTGGTCGAAATGATATTTTGACGCACTTGGCATTATCGGGGATACAGCCAAGTTGCGAACAGCCCCACTATACTTAAAGGATTCGACTTTAGTATGGTGGAGGAGAAGGTGCGACGACGTAAGGAGAGGGTCCAACACCGTCACTACCTAGGACACATTCAAGAGCGAATGGAAGAAGCAATTCCAACCGACGGACACTGGAGATGAAACTAGGGCCAAGTTTCGTCATTTAGAACATAGGGACGGGCATATCCACGAGTACGTGAAGCAGTTCTCTGAACTCTTGTTGGAGATACTGGATATGTCGCCAAATGATGCCTTCTTCACGTTTATTGATGGTTTGTAACTATGGACCAAGATTCAACTCCAAAGATAACACGTGAAGGATTTAGCTGAAGCAACGGCCATAGCTAAGCAGTTATACGAGATCCCATGGAGGGATAATAGGAAAGACAAGGGAAAGAGACCTGACCAAGGTTCAAGTGGAGGAAACTGACATTTGACCCTTGCGAAAGCACACGAAGGGTCTAAGATTCCTTCTACGATGGATCAAAACAAATGGACTCTAGGTAAGAAAGGCAAGACCGAGGACTTCAAGTGCTACATATGCCAAGAGTCATCACACTTTGCAAGGGATTGCCGAAACAAAAAGGTGCTATATGCTATCATTCAAGAACGTAAGCATGAGGAAGAACAGTGCACGATCTTGTGCACGAGGCTACGTGTGGTCGAAGCCAAGGTGGACAACCAAGAGCGAGGGCAAATGTATGTCGATTCAAAAATTAACGGATGCAAGGTGAAGGCCTCGGTGGACATAAGTGCGAACATCAACTACATGAGTGACGACATCGCACGGCATTGGGTCTAAGGTGGGAGCCATGCAAGGGTCAGTTTAAGGGTGTCAATGGCAAATGGGTTTTGTTGGATGGGATAGTGGCATGCATAGCGGCCAAGTTAAGGTAATGGAACAGTACGATGAAATTTACTATTGCTCCAATGGATGATTATACAGTAGTCTTTGAAATGAAATTCATCGACTACTTGAGGCCGATCATGGTACTACATAAGGGCACCATGCTCATTACGTAAGGAGGGGCGCCTTACGTCATGAATATTTTCTACGAGAATGAGGGAAGCTGCAACAACTCAAGGGTGAAGTTGTGAAGGGCCGAGGAACAAGCACGGACAAGATTGGAGTAGGGACTCCAATGCATGAACCAGGAAATAAGGCAACGAAGTGCAAAGCGGGTGTACGGGGCACCATGGCTCCAGTAGTAGCTACGTTTGGGGATGTCTACGACCATATACGAAAGGGGCAAGAGATTGATCCACAAGCCCAAATGTTAAAGAAGTTGATGGCCAAAGGTAATACCACCGAGTATTGGCTTAATGAGAAAGGGGTCCTTTACAAGTAGCATGCCGTGTATGTGCCAGACTGGGCAACATGTGCAAGGACATCATAAGGGAGTATTGGTCTGAGGAAACATGATCTAAGTATGCACTAAATGCAATACAACGACACTTCTTCTAGCTGAAGCAAAATGAGGACATTAACATGTACATGGTATGGGACAAGTTTTGATGCTGTTAGGAGCCCCGAAGGCATCAAGAACGATGCCTTGTTCAAGTGAGAGAGGATGATATGGATCGCACCTAACCGTGCGCGTCCGTCCTAGGCCAGCAGACATGCACTACTATATATAAGAGAAACAGTAGAAAAATTAGAACTGTTAGTAAACCCACACCCCAATCCCCAAGCAAGTGGGAAGCCAAGGAGGCTTCTCCAAGCATTGTTAGAAGTGTGTAGCATGACCTAGAAGCTTTTGGATCTCTCTAGGTTTTTCAAGAGCATTGTAAATAAGAGGCTTAAGACAAGAATGGTACGGAACCTTCTAGAGATTCACACTTGTGTAACATAATGTAAGAGAGCGTTCAAGAGATTAGCAGAACACTCTAGAAGAACAAGTTGTATAACTAGTTGGTAGAAAAGTCTAGAGTAATCTTGAGTTTTGAGAGGTTTGTATATAAATAAAGCAAGACTTCCACATTTGTAACCAAGTTGGAAAGTTGGTAAAAAACCAATCAAGAAGTAGAGAGCTCTTTTGAGCACTAACCTTTATCTTTAGCTTGTCTTTCGTAGCCTTCACTTTACGTATGTTTTCTAACGCTTCTGCATGACCTACACTACTTGGGCGCATGAGAGGTTAGACTGAACTAGTGATCTTCAGGCAAGGGAGGCTAAACGATTGCGAGTGCCAGGCGAGTCGCTGAAGCTACGATAGTCGGCCCGTGACACTTGTTTCTTTTCCCTTCTTTTTTTAATTTTTTTTTAGAAGGGAGGAGAGCTGGGAAGGGGAGTTGTATGTGTGTAGTGTGTGTTTGTGAGAATTGAGAGAAAGAGAGGTAGAGATAGGGGAGCCGAGAGTGGCGAGTTGGAGAGTTTTTTAAGTGAAGTGAATTTTTGAGAAAATTTTGAGAGACATAGCCTAGAGGAAGAGATAGGGAGTTGGGAAAAAGTTGGAGTGTGCTCGTGAGTGCATGTGTGTTAGTGTCTTGAAAAAAAAAAAGAAAAGGACCGAGAGAGAGGAAAAAATGGTGGAGTGGATGCATGTGATGATGATTTTTGTACAAGATAAAGAAAAAGAGGGATGGAGAGTGGAGTGTTTTTTGGGTTAATAGTGTATTGGTTGAAAAAGAGAATATTAGGGTGTGTAAGTTTGGTTAGGATTTTTATTTTCTTTATTTTCTCTTTTTCCCTTTTTTAAAATTCCTAAAAAATAAGAAAAATAAAAAACTACATCAGTATATATGAAAATGAATAATCGAAAAGCAAATAAATATCTTAAGAAAAAATTAAGAAGCAACAACAAAAATTTAAAAATTTGGTGTCTACAGCTTTCTCAAGGTCCTTGTCACCTTTCTTGAAGAGATTAGAAGTTCCTTCAAGTGTTCAATGAAGCTCTAGAATCGAACTTCTTGAGTGTGGCTGAGTTAGAGTATATGTAATGACACAAAAAATGATGAGAATCTAAAAATTTTGAGGAAAACTCGACTTTTGGAAGGAAATCAAAGCTAGAAATTCACTAGAAATGTAATGGCTTAAGCGACTCAACTAACTACTTGAGTACCTACGCAACTATTAGGTTCATGAGTAAAGGATTATGAACCACATTGGTTCGACAGATGGAGAAAGAGTGGTTAATATGTAAATAAGGGCCAAAGACCGAACAGTTTAAGGTTTTGGGTTAGAGTTGGGTTCCAGACTTACATATTGGACTCTTTGATAGGTTCTCTCGAGGCGTTTCTCCCTAACAAGTGGTATCAAAGTTTCAGATTGCAAAACAGGACTACTCATGGACAAGTGGACTCTTTTCAAAGTTGGATCGGCGAAAATTCTCTTCTTGATAGTGGATCGAAGTGCTAAAGTACTAAAGAGTTTGGTTGGTGTTGGACCAGGTGCATCATAGGTTTGGCAAGGGATCTGATTGGTATTAGACCAAGGAGCTAAGAGTTGGCAAGGGTTCGGAATCTAGTTGGATGTTGAAGAAGAGTGGATCCATGATTGGAAGAAAAAGTGATCTTAGGTGATAAGGTGGGCTTGCGTTGAGTATTAAAATTGGTTTGAAGAAGAGATTACAAACTTGGATTTAATACGAGGGGTTACTCATGAAGGAGTAGATTTGTTAGATTCATGAGTACAGGATTATGTTCCATAATGGTTCAAGAGACGGAAAAAGAGCGGTTAATATGTAAATAAGTGGCCAAAACCTAATAACTTAAGTTTTTGGATCAGAATTGGAATCTTGACTTACATATTGGGCTCTTTGATGGGCTTTGTTGAGACATTTCTCCCTAACAGCAACAATAACTGGAATGAACAAGAATGAATATGAAAATTTGACAATTGATGACCTGGAAATTAAGGACGAATTTAGACTCAATTTTAGACCTAGAACTACTAGAAATATTCTCAAAATTTACTGGTAATAATGATTTAAAGACAGCTAAAGCGACGATGACGCAAAGGAAGAGATTAGGAAACTACCCGACAACTAGGACACAAGCCAATGAAATTTGTATGTGTGAGTTAAATTGGAGTAGGAATATGGAAATATACCATTTTTCCTAGTTAAAAAAGGATTTAAAACTTCCCAGTAGCTATTTCCAAAAGGTTTTAGGTCAACAAGAACCAAAATCGAAAAGTTGGAATTGGAAATTTGATTGTGTTTAGGAAACTAGTAGCGGCTGCTTTTTAATTCTTGTCTAGCCGAGTTTTAAACTTCCAAAAACACAATTAACACATGTTTTGGAGTGTTTTAAAGATCAAAAGTTGTGGCTGCATGTTTCCTTTTTTTCATTTGTAACAACCAAGAATTTCAAGTTGGACAGCTAGGGTTTCACAAGAATTGTTTTTGGTAACTTATCTTGTTTTGATGTTTTACCCCAAGAAACCCTAACAACCCATCAAGATCCTTCAAGAGCTTAAAGAATCTGATTCAAGAATGCAAGAAACTCAAGAAAGTGTTTAGGAAATTTGCCCAACAGCCTAAGGGCTCAAAATTTCTCAAGAACTCAATGTTGGTTTTGAAGAACATCAAGAATCAACTTGTAGAGTTTCAAGAACTTCAAGATTGATATTTTGGCAATCAAGAACTTCAAGAAATCTGTAAATTTGACTCAAGAACTCAAGAAAAATTTATGAACAGTCCACACACAACACAAATCATAAAGAATCCCTAATGTAAAAATCGGATTTCTTCAAAACAAGAAATGGACAAAAAAAAATTTTATTGTTGAACTAGACACAAAAACAGACAAGAAAGATAACACACTAATAGAAATTTTTTTGGGATAAATAGTAACTTTGGGATGAAGAGTAACTTCAACAACCTGTTTCAAGAATGCAAGAAGCTCAAGAAAGTGTTCAGAAAATTTGTCCAATAGCCTAAGGGTTCAAGATTTCTCAAGAACTTAATCTAGGTTTTGAAGAAAGAATCAACTTTTAGAGTTACAAACACTTCAAGATTGATATTTTGGCAATTAAGAACTTCAAGAAATCCATAAATTTGACTCAAGAACTCAAGAAAAAGTTATGAATAGTCCACAAACAACATAAACAACACAAATCACGAAGAAACCCTAATGTTAGAATCAGATTTCTTCAAAACAAGAAATGGATAGATTTTTTTTTATTGTTGAACTAGACACAAAAACGCACAAGAAAGATAACACACTAATAGGATTTTTTTTAGATGAAACCCATAAATCACAAACCCTGGAGCTAGACGATCAATACCTAAAATTTGACAATGAAAAAACATACAACCCCTCTAAGCTGCAAAATTATGAATTTTGAATTTAATTTCAACCCACAACTTAACAGATTAGTGAACCAAGGTTATTGGTAGAACAACGTCACAATCAAGTATGTTTCTTGATTGATAAGCTAAAATGAACACTTAGAACTCTTCTAAGATGTTCAAAGGAATGCTTCTAAGGAGCCAAGAGAAAACTCTCAAAATTTGTGTCTTTCTTCCAATGATTAAAATGCAGCAAACAAGCAATATTTATAGCCTTGCAAGTCTCAAAACCTAATTCACCTTGGAAAGATTAAATAAGACAAAGTTTCCTAACTAAACATGGAACCCTAATTCGGCTCTTTCTTGTTTCTACTTAACCGATTATTTCACTAATTTTTAATGACTAAATTATCACTAAAATGCTCTAAATAATGTAACAAATTAGATTAAAATACCTATATAGACAACTCAACACTTAAGAATGATGTGGACCAACTTGAGCTTGATCTTCACTTGATGCCACATCAATTGAATCTTCGAATTGCATCAAATTTGATTTTCTATGGGTTTCTTTTATGAAATATGTCTATAAGGTGTTATAAAAAAATCATAATAATTTAATTTCATATTATAAATAAAAAATTTAGAATCCTTTTGAAAATTTCTTATTTTTAGAAACTAGGAACCTTGAAAGAATTGGTTTGACGAATTAGTTTTCTCACTCCATTCAAGAAAGTTCATCTCTTGTTTCTAAAAATTTTGGAAGAATTTATTCTTAAACTAACTTCCATAAATAATTTGAAATAAATTCAAAATTCTCGTGATGGTAATAATTATGAATTTTTAATTGTTTGGGGGTCAAAATTGTTAGGAAATCGGTTTAATTTATTTTAAATAGGTTTCTTAATTTGTGTGGAAGTAACTAGTTTCCTAATTGGTTTTAGTTATTTGAAATAGTAGCCAAAGAATTTCCTATTTTGTTTAGAACTTAGAGGTTATTTTCGATTCTGTACAAGTTTAGGAATTAGCATTGGTTTCTTGTTGTTATTTGGTTTTTTGACAAATAATGTTCTTTACAAATAAGTAGATTGACATACTACAAAGTGGCATACAAAGGACACACAAGAGCAATATGTAGCCTTATACATAGGATGTAGGGTGTGAGAGAGAATTCTTAAGAGATGAGAGATGGTATACAAGGTTGGACTTGAATTCAAATTGTATTCTTGTATAGCGTTTTCCTCTCATAATAAAGAACGGGTTTCTCTCCGTGGACATAGGTTCAATGATAAAATCGAACCACATTAAATATTGTGTGTCGTTTATCTTTTATGCTTGTAGCTTGTTTGTCATTAAATTGTTGTGTACTTGATATCTCAATACTTATTTCTTCCGCGTTTGGAACCTAACAAGTAGTATTAGAGTTTCCAGTTGCAAGATTGGGCTACTCATGAACAAGTGAATTTTTCTCGAAATTAGACCGGTGAAAATTTCCTTCTTGGTGGTAGACTGAAGTATCAAGGAGATTGACTGGTGTTGGATCACCTGCACCATGAATTTGGCAAGGGGTTCAATAGATGTTAGATCAAGGAGTTAAGGATTGGTGAGAGTCTGGAATCCAGTTTGGATATTGAAGAAGAGTGGGTCTGTGATTGGAAAAAAAAAAGGTGACCTTAGGTGTTAATGTGGGCTTGCATTGAGTATTAAAATGGGTTCGGAGAAGAACTTATAAACTTGAGTTTAATATGAGAGATTACTCATGAAAGAGGAGATTTGTTAGATTTATGAGTAAGGATTATGTCTTACATTAATTCAAGAGATGAGAAAAAAATACATAATATGTAAGTAAGGGTTCGAGATCTAACAGTTTAAACTTTTGAGTTAAAATTGAATTTTTGACTTACATATCAGGTTCTTTGATGGACTCTCTCGAGATGTTTCTCTATAACAAGTGGTATCAGAATTTAGTTGCGAGACACTTGAATCCCAATAAACTAGTATCAGAGTGGGGTTCATAGTTGAATCTTGATTAACTATTGAGATCAAGTGGGTTGGTGGTTGCTACCAATTAAACAATTTAATGGGTCGTATCCTTATTTCAAGAGATTGACAAGGAGCACTAAAGGTGAAGGATGGAAAGTCGGAAAGCATAAAAATACTTGACGGTGAATCTAGACAAATGATTCAAGGATCAAGAAAAGGTGGAATCCAATATTGATTTTAGACATGAACTGGTGGAGATATTCTCACAACTCTAATGGTTGATATTTCATCCCGGATGGTTCTTAGATTCAGATTATGTTCTTTACGTGGTGTGGCATGTGTCTTAAAGAAACAAAAGAATCTAATTTTCAAATGCCAAAAGACTCTGATGGCTCAAAATCTAATCCGACTTAGAAAGACTAAACAAAACAAATTTTTCTAATTAAATATGGAATCCTAATTAGGCACTTTCTTGTCCCTACTTAGCCTATTACTTCACTAATTTTTAGTGACTAAATTATCACTAAAAATGCTCTAAATAACGTAACAAATTAGATTAAAACACCTAATTAGACAACTCAATACTGAAGAATGATGTGGGCCAGCTTTAACTTGATCTTCACTTGATGCAACACCAATTGAATCTTTGGATTGCATCAAACTTGATCTACGGGTTTCTTTTGTGAAATATGTCTATAAGGTGTTATAAAAAATCATAATAATTTAATTTCTTATTATTAATAAAAAATTTAACATCCACTTGAAATTTTCTTATTTTTAGAAACTTTGAACCATGAAAGAATTGGTTTGATGAATTAGTTTTCGCACTTCATTCAAGAAAACTCATCTCTTGTTTGTGAAAATTTTGGAAGAATTTATTCTTAAAATAACTTCCATAAATAACTTGAAATAAATTCAAAATTCTTGTGATGATAATGATTATGAATTTTTAATTGTTTGGGGGGCAAGATTGTTAGGAAATTGGCTTAATTTGTTTTAAGCAAGTTTCTTAATTTGTGTGGAAGTAACTAGTTTAATAATTGGTTTTAGTTAATTGAAATAGTAGCCAAAGAATTTCCTATTTTATTTAGGATTTAGAAGTTATTTCCTATTCTATATAAGTCTAGAAATTAGCATTTGTTTCTTATTGTTATTTGATTTTTAAACAAATAATATTCTCTATAAATAGGTGGATTGGCATACTACAAAGTGGCACACAAGAGCAACATGTAGCCTTATGCGTAGGGTATGATAGAAGATTCTTGAAAGATAAGAGACGATATACAAGGTTGGATTTGGATTCAAGTTGTATTCTTGTATAGGGTTTTCTTATCATAATAAGGAATGGATTTCTCTCCGTGGACATAGGCTCAATGATAAAATCAATCCATGTTAAATATTGTGTGCCGTTTATCTTTTATGCTTGTGATTTATTGGTCATTAAATTATTGTGTACTTGATATCTTAGTAATTATTTGTTTCGTGCATGGATCCCAAAAAGTGGGATCAGAGTTTCAGGTTGCGAGACCGTGCTACTCATGGGCAAGTGGATTCTTCTTGAAATTGGACCTGTGAAAATTCTATTATTGATAGTGGATCGAAGTACCAAGGAGTTTGACTGGTGTTGGATCACGTGCGCCATGGATTTGGCAAGGGGTTCAATAGATGTTAGATCAAGGAGTCAAGGGTTGGTGAGGGTCTGGAATCCAGTTTGAATATTGAAAAAGAGTGGGTCCATGATTAAAAGAAAAGGTGACCTTAGTTGTTAAGGTGAACTTGTGTTAAGTATTAAAGTAGGTTCGAAGAAGAACTTATAAACTTGGATTTAATGTGAAAGGTTACTCATGAAAGAGGAGATTTGTTTGATTTATGAGTAAAGATTATGTCTCATATTAATTCAAGAGATGGAAAAAAAGTACATAATACGTAAATAAGGGTTTGAAACCTAACAGTTAAAGCTTTTAAGTCAAAGTTGGACTCTTGACTTACATATTGGGCTATCTGATGGGCTCTCTCGAGGTGTTTCTCCCTAACAAGTGGTATCAGAATTTGATTACAAGACTGGGCTGCTCACAAGCATTTGAATTCCAATAAACTGGTATCAGAGTGGGTTTCATGGCTGGATCCTGATCAACTACTGAGATCAAGTGGGTTGGTGGCTACTACCAGTTGAGCAATTTAATAAATAATATCCTTATTTCAAGAGTTTGACAAGAAGCATTGAAGGTGAAGGATGGGAAGTCGGAAAGCATAAAGACACTTGACAGATGATTCAAGAATCAAGGAAATGTGGAGTCCAATGTTAATTTTGGACATGAACCGGTGGAGATATTCTCTCAACTCTAACGAGTGATACTTCATCTCAGATGGTTCTTAGATTTAGATTGTGTTCTTTACGTGATGTGATATGTGTTCTAAAGAAACAAAATAATCTAATTTTCAAACGCCAAAAGGCTCTGATGACTCAAAACCTAATTCGATTCGGAAAGACTAAACAACACAAAGTTTCCTAACTAAACATGGAACTCTAATTTGGGTCTTTCTTGTCCCTACTTAGCCGATTATTTCACTAATTTTTAATGACTAAATTATCACTAAAAACGCTCTAAATAACGTAATAAATTAGATTAAAACAACTAACTAGACAACTCAGCACTTAAGAATGATGTGGACCAACATAAACTTGATCTTCACTTAATGCCATACCAATTGAATCTTCAGATTGCATCAAACTTGATTTTCTACGGGTTTCTTTTATGAAATACGTCTATAAGGTGTTATAAAAAATCATAATAATTTAATTTCATAGTATAAATAAAAATTTAGCATCCACTTGAAAATTTCTTATTTTTAGAAACTTTGAACCTTGAAAGAATTGGTTTGACAAATTAGTTTTCTCACTTCACTCAAGAAACCGCATCTCTTGTTTGTGAAAATTTTGGAAGAATTTATTCTGAAAATAACTTTCATAAATAACTTGAAATGAATTCAAAATTCTTGTGATGGTAATAATTATGAATTTTTAATTGTTTGGGGGGTCAAGATTGTTAGGAAATTGATTTAATTTGTTTTAGGCAGGTTTCTTAATTTGTGTGGAAGTAACTAATTTTCTAATTGATTTTAATTACTTGAAATAGTAGTCAAAGAATTTCCTATTTTGTTTAGGATTCAGAAGATATTTCCTATTCTGCACAAGTCTATGAATTAGCATTGGTTTCTTATTGTTATTTAGTTTTTGGACAAATAATGTTCTCTATAAATAGGTGGATTGGCATACTACAAAGTGCCATACAAGAACGACATGTAACTTTTACATGGGGTGTGAGAGAGGACTCTTGAGAGATGAGAGATGATATACAAGGTTGGACTTTGATTCAAATTGTATTCTTATATAGAATTTTTCTCTTATAATAAAGAACGAATTTCTCTCCGTGGACATAGGTTCAATGATAAAATCGAACCACGTTAAATACTGTGTGTCGTTTATCTTTCATGCTTGTGACTTGTTTGTCATTAAATTGTTATGTACTTGATATTTCAGTAGTTATTTGTTCCGTGCTTAGATTCCAACAAGTAGTATCAGAGTTTTAGATTGTGAGATTGGGTTTCTCATGGGCAAGTGAATTCTTTTCAGAGTTGAATCGGAGAAAATTCTCTTCTTGATGGTGGACCGAAATACCAAGGAGTTTAGTTGGTGTTGGATCAGGTGCACTATGGATTTGGCAAGGGTTCAATAGATGTTAGATCAAAGAATCAAGAGTTGGCAAGGGTCGGGAATCCAGTTTAGATGTTGAAAAAGAATGGATCCATGATTGGAAGAAAAGATGACTTTAGGTATTAATATGGTTTTCATTGAATATTAAAGTGGGTTCGGAGAAGAGTTTATAAACTTGGGTTTAATGTAAGAGGTTACTCATGAAGGAGGAAATTTGTTAGGATTATGAGTAAGAATTATATCTCACATTAATTCGAGAGATGGAAAAAGAGCACATAATATATAAGTAAGAGCTCAAAACCTAATAGTTTAACCTTTTGAGTCAAAATTGGGTTCTTCACTTACATATTGGATTTTTTGATGAGTTCTCTTAAGGTGTTTCTCCCTAACAAGTGGTATCGGAGTTTGGTTGCGAGATTAGGTTGCTCACAAGCATTTGAATCCCAACAAACTGGTATCAGAGTGGGGTTCATGGTTGGATCCTAATTATCTACTGAAATCAAGTGAATAGGTGGCTGCTACCAATTGAATAATTTAATGGGAAGTATCCTTGTTTTAATGGCTTGACAAGAAACATTGAAGGTGAAAGATGGGAAGTCGGAAAGCATAAAGATACTTGACGGCGAATCTAAATAGGTGATTCAATGGTCAAAGAAAGGTGGCGTCCAATGTTGATTTTGGACATGAACCAACGGAGCTATTTTCACAATTCTAACGATTGATACTTCATCCTAGATGGTTCTTAGATTCAGATTATGTTCTTTATGTGGTGTGGTATGAGTTCTAAAGAAACAGAGGAATCTAATTTTCAAATGCCAAAAGACTTTCATGGCTACGAGTTTTATGTTACAAGTGGAGTTTTGAAAACCACACATGGCGAGACAATCCTAAAGATGGGAAGAAGTATGGTGATTTTACTACTTGGTTGCCTCAATGATTAGAAATAGAACTCACAGAAGGGGATCCCAAATTACAAGTGGTGGTAAGAAAAAATCCTGCAAAAAGAGATCGTGAATTGAGGCACCTTCCCACAAGTCAACTGGAGGTTGGACTCGAGGTAATTACACATGTTCATTTGCCGATTGAATCAATTTGGTATAGGACTTTATTGATTTGGATGTGTAGTTCGGTACCATATTATTTTGGTAGTTGAAGGCAAATGGTTGCTAAAAGAAATATTCGCTAAGGTGAAGATTTGTTAGGAAATTGGCTTAATTTTTTTTAAGCAGGTTTCTTATTTTGTGTGGATGTAAATAGTTTCCTAATTAGTTTTAGTTACTTGAAATAGTAACCAAGTAATTTCCTATTTTGTTTAGGATTTAGAAGTTATTTTCTATGTTGTACAAGTCTAAAAATTAGCATTGGTTTCCTGTTATTATTTGGTTTTGGCCAAATAATATTCTCTACAAATAGATGGGTTAGACATACTATAAAGTGGCACATAAAGGGCACAGAAGAGCGACATGTAACCTTATATATGGGGTGTGAGAAAGGATTCTTGGGAGATTAGAGATGGTATACAAGAGTTGGATTTAAATTCAAGTTGTATTTTGTATAGAATTTTCCTCTCATAATAAAGAACGGGTTTCTCTCCGTGGACATAGGCTCAATGATAAAGTCAAACCATGTTAAATATTGTGTCATTTATCTTTTATACTTGTGACTTGTTTGCCATTAAATTGTTGTGTACTTGATATCTTAATAGTTGTTTGCTCCGTGCTTGGATCCCAACAAAGATGTATAGAAAAGGGAATTTGTTAAAATTCAATGGTATGAAATAAAATGCAACTTTAAAATTTTCTAAATTTTCTAAATCTAAAAACTAATTCTTTCCAAAGTTAAATGCGATCAATTGACCCCATTGGCTTCTATGTGGCTCCGCCAGGGCTAACTACATTGGCTACATAACTTATTCATAGCCAAACGACTATTAGCAATGGCTAGGAACAAACTTTGGAGGCAAAAGATCAATTGCATTGGCCACAAAACTGATTCGTAGCCAAATGAGTATTTGCATTGGCTACAAAATTATTTCATAGATAAAAGATTAAATCTTTTGGCTACAAAGCCACTTTGTATCTTTTGGCTACAAAGTGGCGCTTCATAGCCATTGCCCAACAAGAATGGCCATGATTTCTATCTCATTGGGAAAAGTAGATTTTCACAGCTATTGTTATTCACAAATTTATTACTGTATGAAGGAATTATATTTGTGACAAAAATGGCTACAATTTGAAGGCAGGAATTTCCCAAGATATTTTTGGGGAAAATTAGAAGGGAAAATTCCTTTAAATGGGTAATTATGATTTTTCTCAACCAGTGACACCAAAGTGGTGTTAATTGCTTATATGACTCTAGAATTTGGTTATTGAAATATTTGACGAATTTAGCAAGTTTTTGGTTTTAAAAAAACCTCAAAATTTAATTTCACTCGAAATTTGTGGATTTCACTTTGAGAAAACGATTAATACTAGTTTGGGATTTTTGAGTGAAATTAAATGCTAGTTGACTCGAGTTAAATTCGCCAACTCAAAAGTGGAAATTTATGTGAAATATTTGTATGATTTTAGGAGTTGGTGAAGAGCACAATCTCGATCAAAGTTTGCAATTCTAGACTCTTCACTTGAGGTGAGTGTCTCTTGCGTGAATCGTGTTTAACTGCTAGTTGAACTACTTGTTAAAAGTACTTGTTAGAGATATCATGAAATGTTATATGCTATGTGATTGTGTGAAATATCACAAGTACAAGTGTTGCAATGTCGATTGGAGCGTGGTCTCATCGACTAAATAAACCAAACGGATGCACGTACCACGCTCTATTAGAGTGGGAGGTACCTCTCTGCCGTCTTGGTAAAAGTGCTTGCAAAATTCGTGCTGGAGTCGGGCCCGAAAATAAGGGGGAAGTCGTTGTTAGGAGACAAGTAGAGTAGGAAATATTCTACATGGAGGTTAGGTAGTGAAAGTTGACGGAGTGTCAACTACTAAAAATTTCCTGATCAAGCGCGTGGACTTTGGCTCCTGAGAGCCCCGTATCCTTTTCTTGTCATGTTACTTCGATTTCCTAAATTGTTAATTGCTTACTTGTCCATTTGTACTTGTTAAATTGCCCTATGTGAATTGCATGTTTCGAGGCACCACTGAGCTATTGGCTCATCCCTTCCAATTTGTTTTCCTTGACAGGTTCTGAGTTGCATGAACTCTTGGAGAACTAGAAAAGAAATGTTATATTTTGAATGCCCACTTTTGTATATGTACTTAGGGAAAACTTTAGTATCTTTTGGATGACTTTTGTGTCTTAGGGAAAATGTGAATCCTGTGGTGCTTCTGTGCCCTGGATTAGGAATTTTAAATTGTAAATTAAGTTGAATTTAAGTATTTTAAGTTAGACATTTTCTTTGATGCTTGAAATTGTACTTTTGGACAGAGTAAGTTGAATGGTACGGTTTGTTTAAGTACTTGGCTTATGCGAGAAGTAAAGTTTATTTACGAATTATATTTGATGATGTTAGATGATTAAATGAGTGAGTCCCGGCGAGAGTTGGGCAGGCGACTCGCCGAACCCTCTGGTTCGCCTTAGGGGGAGGTGCGGCCGCCACAGCGATACTATTCGAGTATGCCAAGCAAGACCTCTCATTAGGTCAAGCTTATATATATCTCATGGTTCGCCAAGATTCCCGACCAAACCCATGCCGGCTCGAGTCCAAGGTCGGCCAATGAGATGTGGGCGTCCCCATGTGTATTTATGTGTCGAGGAGATTCACTCCAACGACGTATGCAGCCATAGCATATCATATCATGTATCAAGCATTGATATATACAAGTAATCGATGTATTCGAGCAATTGATATATTCAAGCGATTTGAGCACGAGTTAAATCAGTTCAAATGAGAACGAGTGCGATAAAGTACACACTCGACTCCATTTTTCAAAATCTCAAGTATCAATAACAAGTAATCATGTATCGAGTTCACAGGGGTTCAAGTAACACACACTTGACACTCACCAAGTAAAACGAGAAGAAAAGGGCACTCGAAATTTAAACGTCCACCGTGGGATCCTTTTGTGGGTCCTCGTGTACGCCTGAGCAAATAATAGTGAAGCATCACTCATATATCCCAATTGTCAAAGAAGATTGTACACTAGTACAATCTAAGGAAATCTCATTAAATCGAACCTCAATTACTCCAAATCGAGGTTCAATTAGAGTTTCTTAAAGTACAAGAGCGATCGAGTTTTCATTTTAGAAAATCAGTTATAACATGTTCAAGTAATATCGAAGGAATAAGGAGTGCTTGAAAACTCCCTTCTTTTGGAATTCGGAAAATTTTCGGTTTTGATACGATATTTTGAAAAATCGTATCTCACATTCTACATGTCAAAAATTGGAAAAATTGGTACCGTTGGAAACCTCTTGGAAAGTACTAAAAGTTCTTAGAAGACACTTTTCCATGAATCTAAGTGGAAAGTATTCAAAAATGGCTTAAAGTTGCTGTTCCAGAACACTCAGAATTGAGCCGGGGTTGGTTTTTTCGCTAACTTTGGAAATTTGGCAGAATTCACTCGTTGCAAACCTGTCTTTGAAATTTATAAATCAATTAGAGGTGCAAGTAAGGTTTAGGACAGAACAAGCGGATCGAGAATCGGAGTTTCGAGCATCAAGATATGGTAGCTCAAAGTTGGGAAAAATTCAAGACTGTTGAACAATTTCCAGATTTGGGTTTCCGACTTTGGACCTTTAGTTAAGTGTCGAAACGGACTTGTATTGGTGCCAAATTTTGCAGTATAGTACTCCTATATGAAGGGTATCTCTCTATCAAATTTTGTGGAAAAATACCTTCGGGAAGGTGGTTAACGAACCAACTAAAGTTTGGAAAAATTCTTAAGGCAGTCTACCTTTAATCCTTTTCTTTCCAAATCCAATCGTTTGGCTAAGAAAATCCTCCAATCATGGTTCATATGTGAAAGGAAAGTCTAAGGAACATTCATGGTACATTTGGTAGGTGTTTAACACCAAGAATTTCATTTAGTAAGACCACAACAAGTCTCATCTCAAATCTGTCCAAAACTAGATTTTTCCAAAACAGAGCAGTGTTCTTGTTTTGATCACAACTCAGTCGACTTAACTCGTAATTGAGCATGGTTTATGGCGTTGGAAAATACATTCATAGGGCTAAAAATTCACAGAAGAAAATGTTTTGAAATTTGGCAAACAACCAGCTCGAAATTGAGCCTCAAGTTGCTGCCTTTACAAATCATTCCAGCAGAACAGAGAAACAGGACAACTATCTTAAAACGAATGGTTCGGCTCCCACACATGGAACCAGAACGTGCATTTTATACCGTTGGAAAGGTATGGATGTCTAGTTTCAAATTCCACTGACGGCACTCGATTTCGACGTCAGAGGACAAAGTTATGGTCGAAATGCTACCGCTGGACAGGGTTATCCGAAAACAGTTTTCCAGCTTGACTAGTTCACAAATAAATTCATTTGCCCAACCAAACGTTAATGTTTTCCAATGAAAATTTTTACACATCTAATACAACATATAAACATTAGATTCAAGCCATTAGATCATCAAAAATCGGCCTTATCATGGCCGAACAAAGCAGGGGCAGTTTCGGAAATTTTTGTCATGGCCTCAACTTTGAGTTTCCAACAATAATACTCCATAGATCTATCATTTTAACCACTAAACCACCATTAAATCCAACATTAAACCTCTTATCAGCAACAACCCAAGAGTGGGAGTTCATAGAGCCCACTTTTCAAATTTTCCAACAATATCAAGCCATCCACTTACATGCAAGTGCTTAGAGATGCATTTCTACTACCATAAACCAAGTTTAAGGTGTTGGATTATGTTATACCTCCTTAGTGCTTTAGATCAGAAAATTTCGGTCCTCAAGAAGCTCCAAGAAACCGTGAAATGCAGCCCTTTGGTTAGCTAGATCCAACCTCCAAGTAGTTTGCTAGTTGATCTACAAGTTTGGTGAAGATTGGTTGGAGTTTTATTGTTGATTTGGTGAAGAAATTTTTGAAACAATGGAGTTAGAGAGGGAGAGGAGGCTGGCCGGAAATAGGAGAGAGAAGAGAGAGTGAGATTTGATCAAGGTTAGCTTCCAAGAGAAGATTAAAATGAGTGGTGTAAATTCACTCCAAGGTCAACTCTCATTAGGGCTCGTTTGGTGCGTTTAGGACTCGATTTTCTCTCGCGTTTGGTTCACTAGTGCACTAAACCTCTAATGCACTTATGTTCTATAAATATTATTCACTCTTAATTGTCCCGAAATAAGGGTCTAAAGTCCCTCAAATAAAGTCGCGCGTGTGAAAACGCGTACCGTCAATTTTAACGCTATAACGCGAAACCTCCGAGAAATTCTTATAATGATAATACTAATAACTATCACTTGAGTATTTAAACATTAAAATACCTAATTTAGGTCCATTGTATAAGTCTCCAATATTCCAAGCTTTATTGCACTCTCAATCGATTAAAATTTCCAAGCACTATACACTATTCTCACTAAACGTGCTTTCGGAAATTAAATTTTGAATCAAGTCACTTTAAAAATATAATGAAGCTATAATTCCACGTAATTAGGTTCAATAGGTCTAGAAAATAATATTCGGAATAAATGGACAATTAAATCATTAAATAAGCCCAAATTAGGGTTTCAAAATAAATAAATTTCTTGTGAATCCTCACATGAGTCGAGTAT